>NW_028124475.1:0-62189 GCF_965194825.1 Balaenoptera physalus
GCCGCGGAGCAACTGGGCCCATGAGCCACAACTACTGAGCCTGAGCGTCTGGAGCCCGTGCTCCACAACAAGAGAGGTCACGATAGTGAGAGGCCCACGCACCGTGATGAAGAGTGGCCCCCGCTCGCTGCAACTAGAGAAAGCCCTCGCACAGAAACGAAGACCCAACACAGCCAAAATAAATAAATAAAAAATAGAATTAAAAAAAAAAATAGAATCTGTAATTTAAAAAAACTCCCTAGCAACAGAAGTCCAGGATCAGATGGTTTCACAGGCAAATTCTACCAAATATAAAAAGCAGAACTTACACTGATTCTTCTCAAACTCTTTGAAAAGATTGAAGAGTAAGGAATACTTCCAAAGACATTCTATGAAGCCACTATCACGCTGATATCAAAAACAGATGGGGAGGGGGGACTTCCCTGGTGGCACAGTGGTTAAGAATCTGTCTGCCACTGCAGGGGACATAGGTTCGAGACCTGGTCTGGAAAGATCCCACATGCCATGGAGCAACTAAGCCTGTGTGCCACAACTACTGAGCCTGCGTTCTACAGCCCACGAGCCACAACTACTGAGCCTGATAGCCACAACTGCTGAAGCCCACGCACCTAGAGCCCATGATCTGCAACAAAAGAAGCCACCACAATGAACAGCCTGCACACCACAACGAAGAGTAGCCCCCGCTCACCGCAGCTAGAGAGAGCCCGAGCACAGCAACGAATGTCCAGTGCATCCAAAAATAAATAAAGAAAGAAATTTACTTAAAAAAAACCAAATAAAACAGATGGGGACTTTTCTCGTGGTCCAGCAGTTAAGATTTCGCCTTCCAGTGCAGGGGGTGAGGGTTCGATCCCTGGTTTTGGAGCTAAGATCCCACATGCCTCACAAACAAGAAACCAAAACATAAAACAGAAGCAATATTGGAACAAATTCAATAAAGACTTTAAAAAAAAAACACAGAGAAAGACACTACCGAAAAAGAAAACTGCAGGCCAATATCGTTGATAAATATAGATGCAAAAATTCTCAACTGAATATTAGAAAACCGAATCCGACAACACATAAGAGGATCATACACCATGACCAAATTTGATTCACCCCAGTTTCACAAAGCTGTTTCAACATATGCAAATCAATCAACATGATACACCCCATCGACAAAGGAAAAACAAGAAACAAACGATCATCTCAATAGATGGCGAAAAAGCATTTGAAAAGCTTCAACATCCATTCATGGTAAAAACACTTACCAACGTGGGTACAGAGGAAACATATCTCAACATAATAAAAGCTATTTATGACAAACCCACAGCCAATATAATACTCAACGTTCATAAGCTGAAAGCCTTCCCGCTAAAATCTGGAACAAGACAAGGATGCCCACTCTCACGTCTTCTCTTCAACATAGTATTGGAAGTCCTAGCCACGACAATCAGACAAGAAAAAGAAATAAAATCTAACCAAATTGGAAGGGAAGAGGTAAAGTTGCCATTATATGCAGATGACATGATAATACATATAAAGGAAACCCTAAAAATTCCACACAAACACTACTAGAACTGATAAACAAATTCAGAAAAGTAGCAGGATACAAGATTAACATATATAAATTGGTTGCATTTCCTGGTTTTTCTTTCTTTTTTTTTTTTTAATTTATTTTGGCTGCATTGGGTCTTCATTGCTGTGCACGGGCTTTCTCTAGTTGTGGCCAGTGGGGACTAGACTTTCTTGTGGTGCACAGGCTTCTCATTGCAGTGGCTTCTCTTGTTGTGGAGCACGGGCTCTAGGCATGCAGGCTTAAGTAGTTGTGGCACATGGGATCAGTATTTGTGGCTCACTGGCTCTAGAGTGCAGGCTAAGTAGTTGTGGCACACAGGTTTAGTTGCTCCACGGCATGTGAGATCTTCCTGCATCAGGGCTCAAACCCGTGTCCCCTGTATTGGCAGGCGGATTCTCAACCACGGAGCCACCAGGGAAGTCCCTGGTTGCATTTCTTTACACTAACAATGAAATATCAGAAAGGAAATGTAAACAAGCAATCTTTTTTTTAATGGCATCAAAAAAATAAAATGCTTAGGATTAAACCTCACCAAGGAGGTGAAAGACTTATATACTGAGAACTACAAAACATTAGTAAAGGAAGCTGAAGATGATTCAAAGAAATGGAAAGACATCCCACGCTCTTGGATGGGAGGAATTCATACTGTTAAAATGGCTATACTACCCAAAGCAATCTACAGATTTAATGTGATCCCTATCAAATTACCCATGACATTTTCCCCAGAACTAGAACAAATAATCCTAAAATGTATCTGGAACCATAAAAAAGTCAGAAATGTGAACACAATCCCCAGGAAAAAGAACAAAGCAGGAGGCATAACCCTCCTAAACTTCAGAAAATACTACAAAGTTACAGTAATCAAAGCCGCATTGTATTGGCACAGAAAGAGATACATGGATCAATGGAATAGAATAGAGAGCTAAGAAATAAACCCACACACCTATGGTCAATTAACCTTTGACAAAGGAGGCAAGAATATACAATGGGGAAAAGACAGTCTCTTCAGCAAGTGGTGTTTTGAAAGTTGGAGAGCCGTATGCAAATCAGTGAAGTCAGAACATACCCTCACACCATACACAAAAATAAACTCAAAACGGCTTATATGCTTAAATATAAGATAGGACACCTTATAACTCCTAGAAGAGAACATAAGCAAAACATTCTCTGACATAAGTCATACCAAAATTTTCCTAGGTAGTTCTCCCTAGGCAGTACAAATACAGTAAGTCACCTACATACGAACCTTCAAGTTGCAAACTTTCAAATATGCAAACGTCCATTCGCGTGTCCAATCATGTAAGTTAGTTCATGTGTCTGACATACATTGTCACGTGCGTGCTTCCTCTATATGTGGTTGTGCTTTTGTGTACTTTACAGTACTGTATAGAGTACAGTAGTACAGTACCTTTATTTCAAGCCCAAGATGTCTGGAAGCAAGCATAAAAGCAGACGTGATGTAGCTGGTACTGTTAAGAAGCGCCAAGCGATAATGACGGAAACAAAAGTGAAAGTAATTGAGAGAGTGGAGCGAGGCAAAAAGATGTTAGACATCGCTCATTCTTATAATATGAATCATTCAATCATTGGCACAAATCTAAAGAACAAGGACAAGATCATGGAACATGTGAAGTCTGCTGTGCCGACGATGTTGACACAATATCCAAGAAGCATGGAAAAGTGATGGAGGAGATGGAGAAACTTCTCAGTGTGCGGATGCAGGGTCAACATCAGCGCTGAGTCCTGCTCAACTTAACGCTGATTCAAGAGAAAGCTAAAAGCCTTTATGAAGACTTGAAGAAGAAACACGGCAAAGAATCAGAGGGCACATCTTTTAATGCCAGCCATGGCTGCTTTCATCGGTTCAAGGCTAGAGCCAGCCTTCACAATGTAAAAGTAAGTGGAGAGACAGCAAGTGCAGATAGGGTAGCTGTCCAGGAACTTCCAGAAACACTTTGAGAAATTATTGATGATGGTGTGTATTTACCCAACCAGGTTTTTAATGTGGATAAGACACAACTGTACTGGAAGAGGATGCCAGACCGAAGTTACGTCAGTAAGGAGGAAAAGTTGATGCCGGGCTGTAAAGCAGCAAAGGATAGGCTAACTGTTGTTTGGTGGCAATGCTTCCGGTGAATTGAAGCTGAAACCTCTCTTAGTTTATCATTCACAGAACCCAAGAACCCTTAAAAACATAGCCAAGGGCTCTCTTCCTGTTGTGTGGAAGCGTAACCCCAAATCCCGGATTACACAGGCCACGTTCCAGGACTGGTTTTGCCACCACTTTATCCCAGATGTAGAGAAATATTGCTTGGAGAAGGACGTTCCAGCAAAACATTCTTTTGCTGCTCGACTATGCTCTGGGCCACCCCCCATTCATGGATGACTTTCATCCCAACGTCAAAGTACTGCATCTGTCACCAAATACTACGTTGCTCATCCAACCTATGGACCAGGGCGTTATAGCGACTTTCAAGAAATATCATTTATGTCACACTTTTTGTCAGGCAGTAAAGGTAAGTGACAAATCAGGAACAACCTAGGGACAACTTTGGGAGGACTATAACATCTACAGGACCATAAAAAACATTGACTTTGCATGGTGTGAGGGTATGGCGGTCACGATGAATGGGGTTTGGAAGAACCTTTGCCCACAGTTTGTTCATGATTTTTGTGGATTTGAGAAGGTAGATCAGAAGTCCGAAGAGGTCTTCAGCAACGTAGTGACCCTCAGCGAGAAGCTGGAGCTAGATCTGCAAGAGGACGATTTTGCTGACCTCCTTGCTGTGCAACATGAGGAGCTTACTGATGGAATTGGAGGCCCAGAGAAAGGATGAAGAGGGACAGGAGGAAGAAAAAGTAACTGAAGAACTGAAGAGATTCACGACACAGAAAATGGCAAGGGAATCTTCGTTATTTGAGGAAGCACTGTTAGTTTTTGAGGGACAGGACCCGAACCTAGAATGGGACCCAAAGGTGGCAGCAGCCATTCAGATTGCAATCCAGTGTTACCTTGTCATCTATGATGAGAAAAAAAGAGCTACTACCCAGACATCAATGGATCATTCTTTCAAGAGGGTAGATAGAATTAAATCCAGCAAGGAACCAGAACCTTTGCCATCAACGTCAGGTATGAGTGAAATTGCAGCTTGCCCTCTGTCTCCTACTGCTGATAATCCTTCACCCCTACCATCTCCCACCTCCCCTCCCTCCTCCAATCACTAACTCTGCTCGCCTGTTCCCTCGATGTCAGCCCGAGTATCCCAGCTGTTGTACTGTATTACTGTACTTTTCAAGTTACTGTACTGTAAGATTAAAAATGCTTTCTTTGTTTTTGTGCTTGTTTTTTATGTATTGTTTGCGTGAAAAGTATTATAAACCTATTACGGTACAATACCATATAGCCGACTGTGTAAGTTGGGTACCTAGGCGAACTTTGTTGGACTTACAAACAAATTGAACTTACAAACGCACTCTGGGAACAGAACTTGTTCATATGTAGGGGACTTACTGTAAAAGCAAAAAAGAAACAGGAACTAATCAAACTTATAAGCTTTTGCACAGAAAAGGAAACCATAATCAAAATGAAAATACAACCTATGCACTGGGAGAAAATATTAGCAAATGATGAGACTGACAAGGGCTTAATTTCCAAACTATACAAACAGCTCATACAACTCAATAACAAAATAACAAATAACTCAATGGAAAAATGGGTAGAAGACCTAAATAAACATTTCTCCAAAGAAGACATACAGAGAGCCAATAGGCACATGAAAAGATGCTCATCATCACTAATTATTAGATAAATGCAAATCCAAATTACAATGAGGTATCACTTCACACTGATCAGAATGGCCATCATTAAAAAAAATCTACAATTAACAAATGCTGGAGGGGGTATGGAGAAAAGGGAACCCTTCTACACTGTCGGTGGCCATGTAAGTTGGTGCAGCCACTATGGAAAACAGTATGGAGGTTCCTCAAAACAACTATAGGGTTGCCATATGATCTAGCAATCCCACTTGTGGACATATATCTAGACAAAACTATAATTCAAAAAGATACATGAAAACCTATGTTCATAGCAGCACTATTTATAACAGCCAAGACATGGAAACAACCTAAATGTTCATTGAAAACTGAGTGTATAAAGAAGGTGTGGTATACGTATACAAAAGATATTACTCAGACATAAAAAAGAATGAAATAATGCCATTTGCAGCAACATGGATGGACCTAGAGATAATGATACTAAGTGAAGTAAGTCAGAGAGAGAAAGACAAATACCATATAATATCACTTATATGTGGAATCGAAAACAGGACACAAATGAGCATGTCAGCGAAACAGAAACAAACACACAGATATAGAAAAGAGAGTTGTGGTTGCCAAGGAGAGAGTGAAGGAAAGATTGGGAGTTTTGGAATAGCAGAAGCAAACTTTTCTACATAGGATAGACAACCCACCAAGACCTACTGTATAGCACAGGAAGCTATATTCAATATCCTGTGATAAACCATAATGGAAAAGAATATATATAGATATATAGATATAGATATATAGATATAGATAGATATATAGATAGATATATATAAAACTGAATCACTTTGCTGAACAGCAGAAATTAATACAACAATGTATAAAGGCTGCAGAGGGTGTGGAGAAAAGGGAACCCTCCTGAACTGTTGGTGGGAATGTAAACTGATACAGCCACTATGGAGAACAGTATGGAGATCCCTTAAAAGCTAAAAAATAGAACTACCATATGACCCAGCAATCCCACTACTGGGCATATACCCGGAGAAAACCATAATTCAAAAAGATACATGTACCCCAATGTTCACTGTAGCACTATTTACAATAGCCAGGACATAGCAGCAACCTAAATGTCCACCGACAGATGAATATATAAAGAAGATGTGGCACATCTATACAATGGAGTATTACTCAGCCATAAAAAGGAACAAAATTGAGTTATTTGCAGTGAGGTGGTTGGACCTAGAGTCTGTCATACAGAGTGAAGTAAGTCAGAAAGAGAAAATCAAATACCGTACGCTAACACATATATATATGGAATTTAGAAAAATGGTACTGACGAGCCTAGTGACAGGGCAGGAATAAAGACACAGATGTAGAGAACGGACTTAAGGACACAGGGGGCAAGGGGAGACAGGGACATAGTGAGAGAGTAGCACTGACATATATACACTACCAAATGTAAAATAGCTAGTGGTAAGCTGCTGCATAGCACAGGGAGATCAGCTCGGTGCTTTATGTCCCCCAGAGGGGTGGGATAGGGAGTGTGGGAGGGAGGCTCAATGGGGGGGGATATGGGGAATATATGTATACATATAGCTGATTCACTTTGTTGTAAAGCAGAAACTAATACAGTGTTATAAAGTAAGTATACTCCAATAAACATGTATTTAAAAAACCCACAACATTGTAAATCAACTACACTTGAAAATATTTCTTAAGTGCAAACAATTTTCTGAATGTAAGTTTTACTGTGTGTGTATGTACCACAGGTTCAATATATATGAATTATGTCAAATTGATTACATTGCTTTTCAAAATAAAGAATTTTTGATATTTTACATCAGCCTCATGTTATAAATGCAGAAAAACTATATTATTTTTTTCTAAAGTTCAGAAATAGCCATTTTGCTCATTTGGTATGCTATAAACCATTAACTCTTAAAAAGGGATTCGTGACCTCTTCCTTCCAAAGAAATATTTCTCCACTCACACAAGTTTAATAGAATGTTCCACCATGAACTGACTTCCCACCTTAGAGACACGAGATTTGCATCCTGAAATCTCTTTCTTGCAAAAATGTCCAATTATCATCCTAGCATAACAGAAAAGAAATACTTTTTTCCAGATCTCAAATTCCATACAACTTTAGTCAAGACATCATGTATTTTTTTTTCACACACACACACACACACACAGACTGTATTTTATTTTTACAAGAGATAAATCAACTGACACCAAGCACTGTCAATGGATGACCACAACAAAAGCAACAATGATTGCAATTACCAAACACGAAACACACTCATACTATGTCATAATATTGACATTCAGTCCAGTAATCCTCCACTGTAACAGCTCCTTTACTTTGCAGTGAAAGACATCATGCATTTTTAAATAATCAGCACTCACCTGAGGTCTTTAAAAATCAACATAAACATAATTTTGTGTTCTCTTTCATTTACTCTGGTTCTAAGTGGTCATTTCTTTTTTTTTTTTTTGTTTTGTTTTGTTTGTTTTTTTATACTGCAGGTTCTTATTAGGCATCAATTTTATACATATCAGTGTATAGATGTCAATCCCAATCGCCCAATTCAGCACACCACCATCCCCACCTCACCGCAGTTTTCCCCCCTTGGTGTCCATATGTCCATTCTCTACATCTGTGTCTCAACTTCTGCCCTGCAAACTGGCTCATCTGTACCATTTTTCTAGGTTCCACATACATGCATTAACATATGATATTTGTTTTTCTCTTTCTGACTTACTTCACTCTGTATGACAGTCTCTAGATCCATCCACGTCTCAACAAATGACTCAATTTCGTTCCTTTTTATGGCTGAGTAATATTCCATTGTATATATGTACCACATCTTCTTTATCCATTCGTCTGTTGATGGGCATTTAGGTTGCTTCCATGACCTGGCTATTGTAAATAGTGCTGCATTGAACATTCGGGTGCATGTGTCTTTTTGAATTACGGTTTTCTCTGGGTATATGCCCAGTAGTGGGATTGCTGGGTCATATGGTAATTCTATTTTTAGTTTTTTAAGGAACCTCCATATTGTTCTCCATAGTGGCTGTATCAATTTACATTCCCACCAACAGTGCAAGAGGGTTCCCTTTTCTCCACACCCTCTCCAGCATTTGTTGTTTGTAGATTTTCTGATGATGCCCATTCTAACAGGAGTGAGGTGATACCTCATTGTAGTTTTGATTTGCATTTCTCCAATAATTAGTGATGTTGAGCAGCTTTTCATGTGCTTCGTGGCCGTCTGTATGTCTTCTTTGAAGAAATGTCTATTTAGGTCTTCTTCCCATTTTTGGATTGGGGTGTTTGTTTCTTTGATATTGAGCTGAATGAGCTGTTTATATATTTTGGAAATTAATCCTTTGTCCGTTGATTCATTTGCAAATATTTTCTCCCATTCTGAGGTTTGTCTTTTCGTCTTGTTTATGGTTTCCTTTGCTGTGCAAAAGCTTTGAAGTTTCATGAGGTCCCACTTGTTTATTTTTGTTTTTATTTCCATTACTCTAGGAGGTGGATCAAAAAAGATCTTGCTGTGATTTATGTCAAAGAGTGCTCTTCCTATGTTTTCCTCTAAGAGTTTTATAGTGTCCAGTCTTATATTTAGGTCTCTAATCCATTTTGAGTTTATTTTTGTGTATGGTGTTAGGGAGTATTCTAATTTCATTCTTTTACATGTAGCTGTCCACTTTTCCCAGCACCACTTATTGAAGAGACTGTCTTTTCTCCATTGTATATCTTTGCCTCCTTTGTCATAGATTAGTTGACCATAGGTGCGTGGGTTAATCTCTGGGCTTTCTATCTTGTTCCATTGATCTATGTTTCTGTTTTTGTGCCAGTACCATATTGTCTTGATTACTGTAGCTTTGTAGTATAGTCTGAAGTCAGGGAGTCTGATTCCTCCAGCTCCATTTTTTTGCCTCAAGACTGCTTTGGCTATTCGGGGTCTTTTGTGTCTCCATACAAATTTTAAGATGATTTGTTCTAGCTCCGTAAAAAATGCCATTGGTAATTTGATAGGGATTGCATTGAATCTGTAGATTGCTTTGGGTAGTATACTCATTTTCACAATGTTGATTCTTCCAATCCAAGAACATGGTATATCTCTCCATCTGTTGGTATCATCTTTAATTTCTTTCATCAGTGTCTTATAGTTTTCTGCATACAGGTCTTTTGTCTCCCTAGGTAGGTTTATTCCTAGGTATTTTATTCTTTCTGTTGCAATGGTAAATGGGAGTGTTTCCATAATTTCTCTTTCAGATTTTTCATCATTAGTGTATAGGAATGCAAGAGATTTCTGTGCATTAATTTTGTATCCTGCAACTTTACCATATTCATTAATTAGCTCTAGCAGTTTTCTGGTGGGAGTTTTAGGATTCTCTATGTATAGTATCATGTCATCCGCAAACAGTGACAGTTTTACTTCCTCTTTTCCAATTTGTATTCCTTTTATTTCTTTTTCTTCTCTGATTGCCGTGTCTAGGACTTCCAGAACTATGTTGAATAATAGTGGTGAGAGTGGACATCCTTGTCTCGTTCCTGATCTTAGAGGAAATGCTTTCAGTTTTTCACCATTGAGAATGATGTTTGCTGTGGGTTTGTCATATATGGCCTTTATTATGTTGAGGTAGGTTCCCTCTATGCCCACTTTCTGGAGAGTTTTTATCAGAAATGGGTGTTGAATTTTGTCAAAAGCTTTTTCTGCATCTATTGAGATGATCATATGGTTTTTATTCTTCAGTTTGTTAATATGGTGTATCACATTGATTGATTTGCGTATATTGAAGAATCCTTGCATCCCTGGGATAAATCCCACTTGATCGTGGTGTATGATCCTTTTAATGTGTTGTTGGATTCTGTTTGCTAGTATTTTGTTGAGGATTTTTGCATCTATATTCATCAGTGATATTGGTCTGTAATTTTCTTTTTTTGTAGTGTCTTTGTCTGGTTTTGGTATCAGGGTGATGGTGGCCTCATAGAAAGAGTTTGGGAGTGTTCCTTCCTCTGCAATTTTTTGGAAGAGTTTGAGAAGGATGGGTGTTAGCTCTTCTCTAAATGTTTGATAGAATTCACCTGTGAAGTCATCTGGTCCTGGACTTTTGTTTGTTGGAAGATTTTTAATCACAGTTTCAATTTCATTACTTGTGATTGGTCTGTTCATATTTTCTGTTTCTTCCTGATTCAGTCTTGGAAGGTTATACCTTTCTAAGAATTTGTCCATTTCTTCCAGGTTGTCCATTTTATTGGCATAAAGTTGCTTATAGTAGTCTCTTAGGATGTTTTGTATTTCTGCGGTGTCTGTTGTAACTTCTCCTTTTTCATTTCTGATTTTATTGATTTGAGTCCTCTCCCTCTTTTTCTTGATGAGTCTGGCTAATGGCTTATCAATTTTGTTTATCTTCTCAAAGAACCAACTTTTAGTTTTATTGATCTTTGCTATTGTTTTCTTTGTTTCTATTTCATTTATTTCTGCTCTGATCTTTATGATTTCTTTCCTTCTGCTAACTTTGGGTTTTGTTTGTTCTTCTTTCTCTAGTTTCTTTAGGTGTAAGGTTAGATTGTTTACTTGAGATTTTTCTTGTTTCTTTAGGTAGGCTTGTATAGCTATAAACTTCCCTCTTAGAACCGTTTTTGCTGCGTCCCATAGGTTTTGGGTCGTTGTGTTTTCATTGTCATTTGTCTCTAGGTATTTTTTTATTACCTCTTTGATTTATTCAGTGATCTCTTGGTTATTTAGTAACGTATTGTTTAGCCTCCATGTGTTTGTCTTTTTTACGTTTTTTTCCCTGTAATTCATTTCTAATCTCATAGCGTTGTGGTCAGAAAAGATACTTTGTATGATTTCAATTTTCTTAAATTTACTGAGGCTTGATTTGTGACCCAAGATGTGATCTATCCTGGAGAATGTCCTGTGCGCACTTGAGAAGAATGTGTAATCTGCTGTTTTTGGATGGAATGTCCTATAAATATCAATTAAATCTATCTGGTCTATTGTGTCATTTAAAGCTTCTGTTTCCTTATTTATTTTCATTTTGGATGATCTGTCCATTGGTGTAAGTGAAGTGTTAAAGTCCCCCACTATTATTGTGTTACTGTCGATTTCCTCTTTTATAGCTGTTAGCAGTTGCCTTATGTATTGAGGTGCTCCTATGTTGGGTGCATATATATTTATAATTGTTATATCTTCTTCTTGGATTGATCCCTGGATCATTATGTAGTGTCCTTCCTTGTCTCTTGTAACATTCTTTATTTTAAAGTCTATTTTATCTGATATGAGTATAGCTACTCCAGCTTTCTTTTGATTTCCATTCGCATGGAATATCTTTTTCCATCCCCTCACTTTCAGTCTGTATGTGTCCCTAGGTCTAAAGTGGGTCTCTTGTAGACAGCATATATATGGGTCTTGTTTTTGTACCCATTCAGCCAGTCTATGTCTTTTGGTTGGGGCGTTTAATCCATTCACGTTTAAGGTAATTATCGATATGTATGTTCCTATGACCATTTTCTTAATTGTTTTGGGTTTGTTTTTGTAGGTCCTTTTCTTCTCTTTTGTTTCCCACTTAGAGAAGTTCCTTTAGCATTTGTTGTAGAGCTGGTTTGGTGGTGCTGAATTCTCTTAGCTTTTGCTTGTCTGTAAAGCTTTTGATTTCTCCATCAAATCTAAATGTGATCCTTGCCGGGTAGAGTAATCTTGGTTGTAGGTTCTTCCCTTTCATCACTTTAAGTATATCATGCCACTCCCTTCTGGCTTGCAGAGTTTCTGCTGAGAAATCAGCTGTTAACCTTATGGGAGTTCCCTTGTATGTTATTTGTCGTTTTTCCCTTGCTGCTTTCAATAATTTTTCTTTGTCTTTAATTTTTGCCACTTTGATTACTGTGTCTCGGCGTGTTTCTCCTTGGGTTTATTCTGTATGGGACTCTCTGAGCTTCCTGGACTTGGGTGGCTATTTCCTTTCCCATGTTAGGGAAGTTTTCGACTATAATCTCTTCAAATATTTTCTCTGGTCCTTTCTCTCTCTCTTCTCCTTCTGGGACCCCTATAATGCGAACGTTGTTGCGTTTAATGTTGTCCCAGAGGTCTCTTAGGCTGTCTTCATTTCTTTTCATTCTTTTTTCTTTAGTCTGTTCCGCAGCAGTGAATTCCACCATTCTGTCTTCCAGGTCACTTATCCGTTCTTCTGCCTCAGTTATTCTGCTATTGATTCCTTCTAGTGTAGTTTTCATTTCAGTTATTGTATTGGTCATCTCTGTTTGTTTGTTCTTTAATTCTTCTAGGTCTTTGGTCATCATTTCTTGCATCTTCTCAATCTTTGCCTCCATTCTTATTCCGAGGTCCTGGATCATCTTCACTATCATTATTCTGAATTCTTTTTCTGGAAGGTTGCCTATCTCCACTTCATTTAGTTGTTTTTCTGGGGTTTTTTCTTGTTCCTTCATCTGGTACATAGCCCTCTGCCTTTTCATCTTCTCTATCTTTCTGTAACTGTGGTTTTTGGTCCACCGGCTGCAGGATTGTAGTTTTTCTTGCTTCTGTTGTCTGCCCTCTGGTGGTTGAGTCTATCTAAGAGGCTTGATGGGAGGCTCTAGTGGTGGGTAGAGCTGACTGTTGCTGTGGCGGTCAGAGCTCAGTAAAAAACTAAGTGGTCATTTCTAAACGAAAGTATTTAAGTATGTTAACGTCATCTTATTTTTTTTTTTATTAACGTCATCTTATAACATCATATTGCAAATGACTACCGTGTCTCCAAAGATGAAATATGAGGAACTCACAATTAGGCTCTCCAAAGTTTTCATCTCTGAATGTGTATGACCCTTCTGCTGAACTCCACACTGTTCATTATTCTCTGAGAACATTCTTTTTCTTGTATGGCCATCTCACATGCTCTTTCATTTCATGAAGTTTTTTCCTACAATGTTATGCCTAGTTTATTTCTGAGAATATGCATTATTTCAGAATGATATTTATAGACACAAAGACTTCTCTATAATTCCCTGAGAGTTTCAAGAACTCCTTCTTCTTTTTTTTTTTAATAACTAGATTCTGAAGCTCTCCACAAAGCATTACTAAACTTGCATTTACATAAGTATCTACATATTAATCACACATTAATGCATTCACAAATGTATTATGATTTATTGCTAATTTTGGAGCTGTCTTATTTACCACCCTCTTGGAAATCACTTTAATATTTGCACTTAGGACTTGAAAGAGAATGGATAAATAAAAACCGGAAGAATATGCAAATACAATTTATATATTTCTCATAAAATTAGGTGATGATCTAACCTTTATCCAGAAAAAAAGAAGAGCCCAGATACTCTGCAGGCATGATCCTCGAGAATGTGTGGTCTTCCAGCAGGAAAACATGCAGTAATCCATGTGGTAGAGTTTACCTGTGACCAGCTGGGGTTAGTGACCTATGCATTCCTTACATGCAACATATCAGGAGAGGAAAAAGGGAATTTGTCCGTTGTGGCAATAAGTATAATGAAGATTTGTAGCAGGTCATGCTCATATGTTCAACACAGGTACAATCAAAAGTTTACTCAATTCTGGTAGATCTAAGTCTGTATCTGTTACCTGGTCTTTAACGAGGAAATGTCAGAACTGACTTACCAAAAAAAAAGTGTTTTGTTTGTTTGTTTGTTTTAATTAGAGTCACGGTGAGTAAGACAGAGTTCAGAACAGCTAATGTGACTTAGTGATTCTCTCATCAGGAAATACAGTTTCTACTTCCCTATTTATTCTCCACATCCTGTAGTAAGTAAAGTTTCCACGAAAGATAAATCTACAGCGTGAAAAGCAAAGAAAACTTACATCTGTTGATAAGGTCATTTTGACAGGTTTTACCACGTATGTCAGTGTTTCTGGGGATGGACACAAGCCAGAGCTCCCTACTCTGACATTTTCACTGATGTCATTCCCCTTGATCCTCAATTTGAAAGTGGATAAAAATGTTTTCTATGCTTTCTTCTTTAAGAAATTAAATAAAGAATGCTTTCTAGACATGATCCTCTAATGATTTGCAGTCAGTGGTCATCAACAGAGGAAAAGCACAGAATCTCATCCCCACAGAAGGATGACATTCAGTCAGGTAAGAAAATGCTCCCCGAAATCAGAGCGTCATCTTTAACATGCAATCAAAGGCTTTCACAGCTTCTTCATCACTCTGCACTCAGCCCTACCATATGGGATTGGCTCTGAGAATCTCACATCAGATGACTGACAAACATGTCATAGTACACTGATCTGGTACCAGATCCTGCCTCTCTTAATGATCTCCCACAGGGACATTGGAATATTCTAGGATATTTCCTGGAGCCCTCTATTCTACACAGGTACACTTCCAAGTTGAAGCAGAAGCTTGGATTCTCACTGGGACCCCTGCTCTGTCCAACCAACCTCTCTAGAAATATCATGTTCTAATCTCTCCTGATTAGAACATTTCAAGGTCTCTCCCTGTGCTAATTTAGTAAAGGTAAAAGAGAAACAAGAAAGAGCAAACTATGCAGGGAGCAATATAAAAGATTCCTTTACTTAACGTATTTATCTGATATACCCAAATACTGAGAAATATAGATTCATTTCATAATGTTCAAGAAAAGAGGAGGAGGAACCTCCATGCCAACAGTATATATAAAATGGAATCAATATTGCATAAGCTCCAGCTTAAGCTTAGCTATGAGGTACTAACCCTTCTCATAAAGAAGCAATAGTTCTCCATCATTTGAAGCACACTGAGGACTCAGACAGCTGGACACTGAAGGTGTAGCCTCCTCACTCGAATTCTGTACCTGCATCACAGAGCAGTGAAATATTCCCAAAGAATTATTAAGGATGAGGGGGGGAGGCGAAATAAAAAAGATGAATCCATAGTCTGTCCTACCGTCTGTTCTGTTGGATATTACCACCATCTTGGCCCAATATGACCTTCCCACTTTCCTCTGGGTCTCCCTACTTTCCACCTCCATCCTCTCATTATATCTTACCTACACTTGGGAACGACTCTAGTTTTTCCAATTATCTTTATCAACAAGTAATCCAAATAGCAGCTGTGTATATAACTCCTTAGACACCTCAGGTCTGACTCAGTAATAATACATGACCTTCAAAGTCCAAAGTTTTCCTAATTCCCTTTATTATTATTTTTTTTCTAATTTCTATGTACTTACACTCTTAAGACCTCCACTGTTCTCAGGTTCGTCTTCCCTGCAAAATCTGTCAACCTAGACATAGACTTAAGTACCACCCACTAATTATCTCCTAGGGAATCCAATTTTTAAAAAAGCCTCAGCAAACCTTATGGACTCTATTAAAGACTCTTTAAGATAACCCATGGGAGATAGCAGCACACCCACAGATATCTATCTAATACACCCTCAGAGTAATTTTTTTTTCTCTTTTATAAAGTCTCTTCTGGCCAATGAAGACTCTCAGCTCTTCTTCTTCAACATATGCAGTGTCTCACCCTTCTGATTGCTCTCTGCTCTATCCCAGGTCCACTCCCTTTCCTGATATTACATTCTTTCCCAATTTTGTATGTTGGTAAAATCAAATAACATAAAATACAGCATGTAAGTTATTATAAAGTGCACCGTTCAGTGATATTAAATGCAGTCATATTATTGGGCGATCAACATCACCATTTATCTTTCTAATTCTTTTCTACGTTTTAAAACTGTAACTCTATATCCTTTAATTATAACTTTCCTTTTTGTTCCATAACCACCTGAAAAGCGTCATTACCCTCCCAATTTCTATGGTTTTGACTACCCTAAGTAACCCCATAAAATTGAAATAAGTAGTTGTATTGTTATGACTCACTAAAAGTCACAAAAATGGCATTTTTGGTACCTAAATTTCCTCAAGATTCATCCATGTTGTAGCATATTCCTAGATCTTTTCCTTCTTAACACTGAATAATATTGTATTATATGGGTATACCACACTTTGCTTATCCAGGAACTAGTGGATGAACACTTAGGTTGCTTTCATATTTTAGCTACTGTGATTATTACTGCTCTAAACACTGGACTACAAATATTTCTTTAAGACCCTGATTTCAATACCTTTGGGTATACCTCATAGTAAAATTCCTGGATCATGTAGTAATTCTATTTTTCAATATCTGAAAAATTGCCATACTCTTTTGCAAAGCAGCTGTATCATTCTGCATTCCCTCTGACATAGCACAATGGTTCCAACTCCCTCACATCCTCACCAATAGTTGTTTTCTGCTTGTGTATGTGTGTGTGTGCTTGTGTGTGTATGCATGCACACAAATATATAAACATGCATTTAGTGATATGGAGCATCTATTCAAGTGCTTAGTCATTTGTACATCTTTTGGAAGAACCATCTATTGAAGTCTTTTATCCATTTTTTAATCAGGGTGTTTGCTTTTTGTTCAGTTCTAGGAGTTCTCTGTATATTCTGAATAGAAATCTCTTGTCAGATAGATGGCTCTGAAATATTTTCTCCCATCTTGTGGGTTGCCATTTTATTCTGTTTACATTTCTTTGATACACATTTTTTTTTAACTTATGTACTGCAAATTGTTTATTTTTTTGTTAGCTGTACCTTTGTTGTTCCTTCATTTCATATGGAGGAAAACACTGCCAAATCCAATATCATGAAGCTCTTGTCCTGTATCTTCTTCTAAGACTTTTTATATTATTAGGTCTTATATTTAGTTTCTTGATACGTTTTCATTAATTTTTGCATATGATGTTAGGTAAGGGTCCATCTTCCTTCTTTTGCATGTTGACCACAAGACTTCTCAGCACCATGTGTTGAAAATACTATCCTTTCTACTTTGAAAAGTCTTGGCAACTTGTCAAAAATCATTTGGCCATATATCAGGGTTTATTTCTGGGTGTTGTATTCTATTCTATTCTATTGGTCTTGAATAAGGGAGAAAATAGTATAACCTATCCAGGTTGACGAAAAACATAAAGAAAGACCAGGACTGAGAATTAGGAGGGCAATATAAAACAGCAGGGAGTAAAAGACAGTGTGAGAGAAGATCTTGTATTTGCGAGTTCATGGAAATAGGATCATGCTAAAAGCACTAAACGCCTGACTTTGAACAATACGGTAAATGTGCCAGCAAGAAACATAACACTTACCCATCTCTGGGAAATATAGTATGGGCATAAAGATAAACTACACACAAATATATTAAAAAGGGAAGGGTTTTCATGGTGTGAGAATATTGTGGCATTTGAAATACAATTTACTTCTGTTCTACCATTGTCTCTAAAATTTATCAAAGTGTATATACAAGCCATTCCAATCCTGGTAATGTGCTTGACAGGTTTATATATGAACTTCAGTAGAGCAGTAAATGTACATTCATAGTAGGACTGTTCCCTAAACCAAAAAACAAAACACAAAAACTGCAAAGACTAGAGTTCACTTTGTCAACACACTTACAGATGCAATGATCGTTAACGGTCCGAAAACAGAAGGTGAGCATGGGTGCAAGAGGTTAATCCCCAGGCTGGGGTGGGGTGCAGAGTTTGAGGGTAACACAAGTAGAAAAGGCTTTTTTCCTATCCTTGATTTTTGAGGTATGGAAATTCACAGGTCACTACCTTCATTTCAAACTGAATGAATGCACTATTCAATTTTTTTAAACAGGCGAAGTAAACATGAGTGATAATAAATTTCAAACTGTCGCTAATCAAATAAGATACTAAGAAAATTTAAATAATATGATTTAAGAATGAAGTAGAGAGATTGTCCAACATGGTAGCATTCAAAGACCCAGAGCTTGATGCCTCTCATGGGCACACCAAAGTCACAACTGTTTACAGAACAGCAATTGATGATAAAGGCCGGGACCTACCATAAAAGATGTTTTACAGCTAAAGATATAAGGAAGGCACCGCGACAAGACAGAAAGGAAGGGCAAAATCTCAATAGAGTCAAGACCCATACCACCAAGTGGGTGGCCCACAAATGGGAGAATAATTACAATTTCAGAGGTGCTCCCAGGTAGCAAGGGGTATGAAGCCAACATCAGGCTCCCAAGCCCAGGGATCCTGTTGTGGAAAGAAGAGTTCCTAGAAAGTTGGGCTTTGAAGACCAGTAGTGCTTATTTTCCAGAGAGCCAGAGGGTTGTGGGAAATAGAGATTCCACTCTTAAAAGATGCTCACAAAATCCCACATGATCGGAGAATCAGAACAGAAGCAGTCATTTGAAATGATCCCGGGTCACACCTACCTCCTGATCTTGGAGAGTCTCCCAGAGAGGCAAGAGGCAACTACAGCACAGCCTCAGGGACAGAGACACTGGCAGCAGCCATTCGGGGGAGCTCCTTCTACCTTGTGGACGCTGGTACCAGCAAGCATAATTTCAGAATCCTCCCTGTAGCTTGTCAGCCTCAGGACCGAGCCCCACCCATTTCCACCAGACTACAGACACAAGTACTAGGATGCTGCAGGCCAAGCAACTAACTGAGCAGGGGCATAGCCCCATCCACCAGCAAACAGGCTGCCTTCAGATCCTCTCAGTGCACTGCTGCCCCTGGACATGGGTCCAGCCACCAAAAGCCCCAGGACCAGCCTCCACACCTCAGTGGACAGGCACCAGCCCCAGAGTCCCTGGCCCCTCTGACAAGTGAGCCTGCTCTGGCCTTGGAGTCAGCCTCACCATCGGCAGGTGGTAACTGCACAGACACTGGATGGAGCTTGGACCTACCCAACAGCAAACCTGCTTTAGCAGTGGAATCAGCCTCATACACCGACAGGCACACACCAGCTCCAGGGATACCACAGCTCAGCAGCCTGTGTAACCAGGCCACTTAATTGCAGGCCAGAAGCAGCCATGGACTCAGCTGGGTCCTGACCCTGCCCATCAGAATGCCAACACAAGATTAGGGATACCGCCGGCCCTGCAGAGAGCTGTGTCAGGAACAGTGATCCAACACCAACTCTGTGGCTCCTGGGCCCTGCAGCCAGAACGCAGAACCTGTCTCTTCCTCCCAGTAGCCAGCATAGCCCCAGAACCAGTGACTGGGCACTAGCCCTGATATCACCTGGACTGCAATTCTACCCATAAGTGAACCACCACCAGATTTGGTGTCCCCCAGAGTTGTGCAGCCAGCTGCCTTATGATTTAGTCTCACCAAGCAGCACAGACAGCCTCCATACAAGGCAGAGCCTGGCAAACAAGCAGTCTGGGGGCAGCCAAGCCTACCAGACGACCCACAGTAGTCAGCCCACCACAGCAGAAGTGCCCAAGCAGCCCACATGGGGGTACATACACCTAGAATATATAGCTCTAGTGACCAGGGGAGAGGGGGCTGCTGGGACCCATAGGACAGCTCCTACAAAAGGCCACTTCCCCAAGGTCAAGAAATGTAACAAACCTACTACACACATAGCAATAAAAACAGGAAGTTAAGAAAAATGAGGTGACACGGAAACACGATCCAAATGAAGGACCAAGATAAGAATTCAGAAGAAGATCTA
Organism: Balaenoptera physalus; assembly: GCF_965194825.1. Classification (NCBI taxonomy): domain Eukaryota; kingdom Metazoa; phylum Chordata; class Mammalia; order Artiodactyla; family Balaenopteridae; genus Balaenoptera; species Balaenoptera physalus. The sequence continues at coordinate 19,825 of NW_028124475.1, forward strand.
AGTGAAGTGGAGATAACCAATCTCCTCAACAAAGGGTTCAAGGTAATGACTGTAAAGATGATCAAAGAACTCAGGAGAAGAATGGACGACCAGAGCAAGAAGTTAGATTTTTTTTTTAAAAAAGAGTTAGACATTAAAGAACAACAAAACAGAGATGAGGAATACAATAACTGAAATGAAAAATACATTAAAGGAAACTACTGTAGACTAAATGATACAGAGGAATGAATCAGAAAACTGAAGGACAGAGTACTGGCAATCACTGAAGATGAACGGTAAAACAATAGATTAAAATGAAATGAGGAAAGTTCAACAGACTTGTGAAACAACATCAAGTGTACTAATATTTGCATTATACTGGTCCCAGAAGCAAAAAGGAAAGACAAAGCAGTGTAGAACATACCTGAAGACATAAGAGTTGAAAACTTCCCTAACCTGGGAAAGGAAACTGACATCCAAGTCCAGTAAACACAGTAAGGCCAAAACAGGATCAACCCAAAGAGGACCACACCAAGACTCATTGTAATTAAAATGGAAAAAAAAAATAATAAAGATAAAAAGACACTATTAAAAGAAGCAAAGGAAAAGCAACAAGTTACAAACATGGGAAATTGCATAAAGTTATCTGCTGACTTTTCAGGATAACCTCTGCATGCCAGAAGGGAGTGGCATGGTATATTTAAAGTCATGAAAGGGAAAAGCCTATAAGCAAAAATACTCTACCCAGCAAGGCTCTCCCTCAGCTTTGATGGTGAAATCTAAAGTTTTACAGAGAAGCAAAACTAAAAGAGCTCAGCATCGCCAAACCAGCTTTATGAGAAATCTTAAAGGGGCTTTTCTAAGTGAAAAAGAAAAGGTCACGATTGAAACATAAAAATTAGGAAAGGAAACTTACTAAAGGAAAAACCTCATTGGTTAAGGCAAATATTCAACAAAGGTAGTAAATCAACCATGGACACAGCTAATAGGAAGGATGAAAAAAAAAACAGTAATAAAATCATCTATATTCACAATAAGAAGTTAAGGGACACACAAAACAAGTAGATGTAAAATATAAGGTCAAATTCAGTAACTGTGGGGGAGCAGAGTAACAATGCAGGGTTGTTAGTGTCCATGTGAAATTAAGAGGTCAGCAACTTAAATAATCACACACACACACACACACACACACACACACACACACATAAACAAAACTGAAAGAAATCCAAACATAATATTAAAGATAGTCCTCACATCACAGATGAAGGGAATAAAAGGGGAAGAAAGGAACACTGAAGAAATTAAAGAGGGATTCTAAAAATACCCAAGACAAATGAAAATGAACACACAATGATCCAAAATCTATGGGACACAGCCAACGCAGTTCACAGGGGGAAGTTATAGTGATACAAGCTTATTCTTAGGAATCAAGAAAAATATCAAATAAACAACCTAACATTACATCTGAAGGAATTAGAAAAAGAAGAAAAAACAAAACTCAAAGCTGTCAGAAAGAAAAATTAAGAAAACTATACCATATGCAATGACATCAAAAAGAATAAGACACCTAGGAATAAACACACCTAAGCAGGTAAAAGACATGTGCTCAGAAATCTATCAGCCATTGGTGAAAGAAGTTGAAGACAACACAAAAAGATGGAAAAATATAGCATGTGCATCGACTGGAAGAATTAATACTATTAAAATAACCATACTATCAAAGACAATCTACAGATTTAATGCAATCCCTATCAGAATACCAAAGCATTTTCACAGAACTTGAAAAAGTAATTTTAAAATTTGTATAGAAACACAAAGACCCCAAATAGCCAAACAATCTTGAGAAAGAACACAGCTGGAGGCATCAGGCACCTTGACTTCAGACTATACTGCAAAGCGACAGTAATCAAAGAGAAAGGTACCAGAGCAAAAAGAGACACAAAGATCACTGGAATAGAATAGAGATCCCAGCAATAAGCCCACACACTTATATTTAATTGATTTATGACAAAGCAGGCAATATGGAGAAAAAACTGTCTCTTCAATAAGTGGTACTGGGAAAACTGGTCAGCTACATGGAAAAGAATAAAATTAGATTATTTTACCACACCATATATAAAATAAATGCAAAACTGAATAAAGACCTAAATGTAGGACCAGAAACCATAAAACCCCTAGAGGAAAATATAGAACATTCTTCAACATAAATGATAGCAACAGTTTTAGGTTCAGTCTACTAAGGCAAATGAAACAAAAGCAAAAATAAACAAATGGGACTTCACTAAACTTAAAAGATTTTGCACAGCAAAGGAAACCAAAGACAAAATGAAAAGACAACCTGCTGAGGGAGAGACCATATTTGCACATGATAAGAGGTTAACATCAAAAAAGATGACCAAGCAAGGGTTCACACCTAAACTACTGAAACAGCACATACAACTCAATATCAAAAAAACACCCAAAATCTTTTTTAAAAAAATGAGAAGACCTAAATAGACATTTTTTTCCAAGGAAAAACTACATATAGACAGCCAGAACTCACAAAGATGCTAAACATAGCTAATCGGCAGTAAAATGCAAATCAAAACTATGAGATATATCACCTCAGTCTTGTCAGAATGGCTGTCATCCAAAAGATCACAAATAACAAAGGTTGGTGAGGATGTGGAGAAAGGGAAACTCTTCTACACTCTTGATGTGAATGTGAAGTAGTGCAGCTACTGTGGAAAGCAGAATGGAGGTTCCACAAAAAACGAAAAATAGAACTACCATAATATCCAGCAATTTCACTGTTGGGTATATCAGAAGAAAACAAAAACACTATTTCAAAAAAAAAATAACTGCACACCAATGTTCATAACAGTGTTATTTGCCATAGCCAAGATATAGAGTCAAACTAAGTGTTCATCAATAGCTTCGTGGATAAAAAAGATTTTTTATGATGACTTCAGCAAAAAATGAAATTTTGCCATTTGCAAGAACATGGATGGATTTGGAGGGTATTATGCTTAGTAAAATAAACCGCAGAGAAAACAAGCATGGCATGTTATGAGAAAAAAAGCATGGTATGGTATGAGAAAACAAGCATGGTATGTTATCACTTACACGTGGCATCTAAAAAATTGAATACAATAACAACAAAAAAACAGACTCACAGATTAAAGAACAGACTAGTGGTTACCAGCAGGGAGAGATAGGGTGGAGGAGCAAAATAGTGGAAGGAGATTTTGAGGTACAATCCACTATGTATAAAATCAATAATCTAGAGTGATGTACTGTATAGCATGGGGAATATAGCCACTCTTTTATAATAACTATAAATGGAGAAGAACCTAAACATTTATGAATCACTATGCTGTACCACTGAAACTAATATAATAATGTAAATTAACTATAGATCAATAAAATATAAAGTAAGAAACAATAAAGGGGAGACACAGATTATTAGATAGAAATCAATTAAATAAACACAAGTTTTGGAAATCAAGGAATTAAAAAACAACACGTAAGACACAACATTGGCATTTAAAGTGTACAATCTATTCATTTAAAAGAAATCATTTAAGTGGTAAAAAATGGTACCCATTCTCACAATTTTGTATATCGAGGATAAATTATTATCTACAAAAATATGTTACAAATATTCACTCAAAAAGAAAGAGAAAATTGGGATAAACCCATTTTAGTATCCAAATTTAATATCAAAGTCTCTATGCAAAATTGATTTGAATAAGTTCTGTTAGACACTTCTAGTTTCTTTGTGATGTAAAATCTTTTAAAGCATAAAAATCAGCCTTTCTACATTATTCCATTAGACATACATAGAAGTTAAAAGAAATGAGAAGACAGAACAATCAACCAGGAAGGTGAATTTACTGAGAAACAGTCATTCGTTCTCCCTCCTCCTTTTCTTTTCCTCCTTTTCCAGGTCTCTTTCGGTTCCGATCAAGAGAAATCTTGAGAGTTCTGAGAATATTTCTTTGAGGGCTTCAAATCACCATACCTACATCCTCTGCCACAACTACACACACGGCAACAAAAATAAACCTCTGCTATCTACTCACGTAGGAGGGATTCATGCAAAATAAACTCCTACATGGAGACCAACAGGTGAGTTTTCTACCTGTTCTTTCTAATGTCCTTCCATTATAGTAAATCCCACACATTATGAGGATGAAACGGTTATGTGAGCTTTTCCTTGAAGTCAAAAAACTTGCATTCATTTCAAGTACCTGGTGATCATAGGGTACAGCCAGGGAAGGTGCCATCCCCCTTGGGGGGAGGGGCGGTGGATGGGCTCCCGCACCCATGCACCTCCTGATGCACAGATTCTGGAGAAACAAAGGGCAGTCACACCGCAGTCAGCCTGTCAGGCTGTCGGGCCACTGGGCAACCCGACCAGCCTGGAAGTGCCCCATCAGTTTGCTGAAAGCAAAACCCTGTCCCCCCTGTGAAGCCAGGCAATTTGGGTCAGAGAGTCAGAGGAGACCGGTAATCAACTCCTCCTCTCTGCTCACCTCCTTGGGGTTACAGCAACCCCATCTCCAAACCCAAATCTGACCCTGGAGTGCCAAACTGGGAGTGGCAGGTGGGCTCTGCCGGTGCTTCAGCGCCCTCTGGAGGTTGTCTGCTCTAATGGCAACTCTCAGCCCTTCCTCCTCCTCCTTCCCTAGTCCTGGGGGCTGCCTTGGCCTCCTGCAGCTGCTGGCCTGAATTCATTCTTCTTTTTTCTCCAATTACAATGAAGTGTCTTACAGAGGTTTGGAATCTCTTGAAGAAGGAAGATCTTTTAGCCAATACACCTTAACCGTGAGAAGTTGGTTTCAAGAATGAACCTGAAATACTGTATTTTTCTCCTGATGATTCCAAGGAGAGACAGCTCAAGTTTTCTAAATCATAAGAAAAACCAAGGTAAATATGATATTCTGAGCCAGAGATGAAAAAGCAGTTTTTAGCACCCCCTCCTCATGTCATATGACCGGGATTTAAATCAATCAACTGCCACTGGTTTGTAAATCAAGTGACCCAACTTTAAATCCATCAGCTGCTTCCCTGTAACTCACGTAACTTGGCTTTGAATAGTAAGAAATGCAGAGGTATAAAAATGATGTTCTGAACAATAAATGGAAAGACAACATTTTAGAAAGTTTTTTCCTTTTCGAATGGACCATTCATTGCCTACAGAATAAAGGATTCCCTTGTGGATTTCTTGAACTGTAAACACATACTTTGTCTCCGTTGGCTTGATTGACTTAGATTTTGGGTTTTTTTTTTTGTTGTTGTTGTGGTTAATATCTTTATTGGAGTATAATTGCTTTACCTTGTTGTGTTAGCTTCTGCTGTATAACAAAGTGAATCAACTATTCGTATACATATATCCCCATATCCTCTCCCTCTTGTGTCTCCCTCCCACCTTCCCTATCCCACCCCTCTAGGTGGTCACAAAGCACTGAGCTGATCTCCCTGTGCTATATGCAGTTGCTTCCCAATAGCTATCTATTTCACCTTTGGTAGTGTATAGATGTCCATGCCACTCTCTCACTTCATCGCAGCATACCCTTCCCCCTCCCTGTGTCCTCAGGTCCGTTCTCTACATCTACGTCTTTATTCCTTGGCAGCGACTCCTGCTAGGGACGGATACTTCCTTTTATGCTCAGGGAAATCCCCTAGTTTGAATATGATTTGAGTTTGATCCTGTGAAACCATCAGAACTTCCCACCAGAGATAAATGAGGAGATTCTGGCCTTTATTAGTATGCATGATGAACACGGGTGTCCTGGCTGTACTTGCCAACCCTCCTATTTTACCCACCTATTTTTATCCACCTTCCTCCCTGTGAGTACCTTTGACCAACCCTGAGTTCAGACTCCTGACCTATTACAGTGACTTTGTCAGCCTTTCTTTAAAAATGGACAGGTAATAAAACGAATTTAACCTAGAAGCAGTAGCTCAGTAAGGGAAATAAAATCATCAGAAGTTATCTAATCACAGCCACAGCCATCCAGGGCTCTGTCTTACCTGCTGGGTCATAAGAATGGGACCTTCCTAAACTTGAAGGGCATCCAATCAAATAAGTAAAGGTCTGCTCACCTCTTGCTCTTGGAGGGATTGCTAGACACTCTACCCAGTGTATACTAACTGCAAAACACTGTCATGGTTGTGAAACACCTATGTTCCAGGAAAGCTTTTTGGGGTGCATGGGGAAGGTTTCTTTTTGACATGAAGCAAAAAATAAGTCACCAAGCTCTTTGAGCACAGGGGTTCTTAAGAGGGCAGTAGAAGGAAGGAATGGGCAGAAAAGACGATCTCCAGTGAAGTGAAGGCCGTTTTTCCAAAAGAGTAGAATTTAGTCTCAGTTTAAGGAGAACACTTTTAAATAGCTGGGATAGCTCCAAACTGCAGTTTAGGGAACGAGTGCTTCAAAAGAACAGTGCTTTAAAAGTCCTGGCAAGGCAGCAAGAGGATGAAGAGTTGGTTTTGCATAGTTTTGAACACAGGAGTAAAGAAGCAGAGGCATCTCTGACTAAAAGGCCCTGAGATCCTATGGCATCAATGGGTCAGTTGCAGGGGCAGGGGGTGTGGGGGGCGATATTTCTCTCTCAATGTCTCCCAGGGCAGCCACCCCTCCCGACCCCACCACCCCCACTCCCTTCACCCTTCCTCCCTCCACTGTTGGGTCCCCAGGGACAGCACTTTTCAAGCTGGAGCCCTCAGGCACCATCTCTGCTGTCTGGATTCTTCCTGGAGCCTGGCAAGTTCTGGGACAGGAAGGCGGGTCTGCAAGGCCGCTGCGGTGCAGTCGGACCTGGAGGCCTGGAGGGGAACTGGAGCCCTGAAGCCCACCCACGTCCTTGAAGCCGAGGGAGGAACACATCCTCCTAACAGTACTTCTCAGGGGTCAGCATGCTCCCCACCCGACGGTGATCCATACTCACTTGAGGCAGCAAGAACTGCCTCTAACTGGCCCCCTCAATTCCGCCTTAAGGGTCCTCGCACATGTGTGATCGCGCAGGCCCCGGATCTCTTTAGTCAGCTGAGGCCAGTGCTGCTGGCATCCCTCCAGTCCCATCCCCCAGCTCCTCCCTCTGGGATTGTATCTAATAGAAGAAAGAGCACAGAGGAATTGGCTGAATCAAGGGACCTGGGAGCCTGGGGATGAGTTTGAAGACCGAGAACCTAAGGCGCAATTACATATTATTGGAAACTCTTGTGGAGTGTGTGGGGGGGGAGGTTAGGAGGCTGAGAGGCTGAGTCGACCTGCTGAGTCCAGCCCCAGGACACCACACAGCCCTGTCCCCCTTTCCCTGCCATCAGACAAGTGGTGCCGCAACTCCAGCCGGGACTCTGCACTTCCCCCTCCCTGATTCTCCAGAAGAGCAGGTGGCCCCCCTCTGAGGGCAGGGGCAAGACAATGGACCGATGTCCCCCTGCACTAAGGCGCTACTGGAATCTCTTCCTGAACAGCAGTGCTGGCTTGGAGCGAACCCGTGCACCGCCAAAGTTGGTCTCGTCCTGCAGCTGAGGGACGCAGGCTTTAAGTCTGCTGCCTTGTCTTTAAATCAATCAGTCCCCCCTTTAAGTCAGGTGACCCGACTTTAAATCACTGTGTGCCCCTCAAGCCTGCCACTTCAAAAGTTGGGAACTTCACTTTGATCCCAGCACCTCACACAGCTGAATGCACACTGTAGTCACCCCCAAGCCTGGCTTAGAGGCAGGATATAAGGTAAGGGGATGGGCTGCACACATGGTGAGGAGGGTGCACTTCATGTACCAGAAGGGTCCAGGTACTCTGGGTACAGCAAGCAGTGCACAATACAGCAACACCCTGGCAAAGCTGGTGATGCACAGGGGGAGCAGGCACACTCAGGCATGCAGAGGTTCCAGGCCGGGAGCTGGGGCACAGCCAGCCGGGAGGGTGTGAAAGCCGAGGATCTGAGCCTTCTTGAGAAAGGCAGACACAGAGGATGGATGAGAAACAAAGACCAGATGAAACATGGATTTGAAAAGCACAACCTGCTCTTGAAATTGGGGTGGGGTCACCCCAGATTTGACTCTTCTTACGCCCCAGTACCTAGTGCTTTGTCATTTGCCCAATTACTTATAAAATGTGACTGATAATATCTAAACCATAGAATACTGCATTTGGAGTGGTTTTGCGTGTTTATGTTTCTATAGTGGAATAATCTTTTCTATAAGAAAAATGTACACAATCTGAAATAAATTCAAACCCCTCTTTAAAAAGTACTATATCGGACTTCCCTGGTGGCGCAGTGGTTAAGAATCTGCCAGCCAAGGCAGGGGACATGGGTTCGAGCCCTGGTCAGGGAAGATCCCACATGCCGCACAGCAGCTAAGCCCATGGGCCACAACTACTGAGCCTGCAGACCACAACTACTGAAAACCGCGCACCTAGAACCGGTGCTCCACAACAAGCGCAGCAAGAGAAGCCACCGCAATGAGAACCCCGCGCACCGCAACAAAGAGTAGCCCCCGCTTGCCGCAACTAGAGAAAGCCTGCGCATAGCAACGAAGACCCAACGCAGCCAAAAACTAATTAATTAATTAATTAGTTAACTATTTTATACAAAAGTACTATTTCCTTCTGTACAGCTTCTCTGGGAAGAACAGAGAGATGGCGGAGGAGAGTGAGAAAGACCAATATTTAGTGCACATCTCTCATGCAGGTGCTCTGCTGGCTCAGATAGATTTATCCCCACTTTACAAAGGAGGAAATAATCTCAGAGAGGTTTAGTAATTTTCCCAAAGCCAAACAGCTATGGAGTGGCAGAACCAAGATCTGAACCAAGTCTGTTACCTTCAAAGCCTAAGTCCTCATCACAACAAAACTCAATTAATATTTACATTTATCGAATTACATGGCAACCTGGGGAGTTCTTGGCACAATCCTGAATAAGAGTGAGAAAGAAAGAAATAGCATTGTTCCTACAGTCAATCCAAATTTTTGGAGCAGCTGCTAGATGCCTGTCCCTTTTTGGGGTTCAGCAGTGATCAAGACAGGAAGAGTCCTGCTTTCATGAACCAAGTAGTGGGGAGGAGAGACGGGTGCAACTTGGGTGAGGGACTTCACCTTGCTGGAACTCTGTTTTGTCATCTGGAAAATGGTATGGGTGTTCCTCATTTTCTGAGATTGTCCAGACCTCACATTCTCTGATTCCATAAGAAGCATTTGTTTTCCTGTTTCTTTAAAATTCATTCAGGCCGTGAGCTGTCATGAATGTTGTTAGCTGCTCCCCAAATCACTCTATTCCCACCCTTTTCCTGTGATCAGGTCTTTACCAAAACATAACTCACATTCAGTCAATTCACAGAACCTAAGGGGCACCCAGCAGAAAAATTCCAACCCTTGCTTCCCAGAAGCTCTGCGGTCTACCTGCCAGGTAAACTTAACTCACCTGGCAAAAGGTGGCCATCCCTGGTTTCACATCAACATGATCTCAGGCACAAACCTCCTTGTTTTTCCATTTTGTCTTGAAGTTACTTGTTGAAACAACTGCACAAATATGACACAGATATAAAATCAGGCACCTTCTGCCCCCAGTGCCTACTAATAAATGATTTTCTGCCACTTTAATGATAAAGATAGAACATTTCAACCTTCTGCTACCCTTATTATTTGTCATTTTTGTTGATATTTCTATTGACTACATCTTTCAATATTTTAACAATGGAACATTTATTTAGGGTGTTCCAGACGCAGCCTTTAGTGGTAAAGGTTTTGTTGTTATATTTCTATTATGTTTCCTTTAAAAATTATTATCCTATTTAAATGGATTAAGTCAATTCTATAGGCATTTATCTTATGATATTGATGAAATTGATACATAGAGGGCAGTAGTACAAGTTGATTGGACTTGAGGACCTCTAGTAGCACAATTTAGTATAAATATTATCTATATGTAAAACAAAGTACAGGCCGAGTGAGATTCTCTGACTTTTTTCCACTGTCTGCCCCTCAAGCCTGTGAGAAATGGAATAGTTCTTGCCCTATCAGTAAACAAAGGATGTCACAGTCTTCAGCACTTGCAGCCCTCCAATGTGAGCCGGCGGGCCCTGAGGCACTCAGGATATGCAAATACAGAATGCAGACCCCAGAGAGCTGAGGTGTATATCAAAGGAAGGATTTCAGTTAGCCCAGGCAAAGAAAAGCGCCGCATTCCTCACCTTGGGAGAGCTGGTTTTCCTTAGTTAACAATCACCTTTTGATGTTCCCCATTACCTGCGACAGTCCCCTGCCCTGTCCCATCCCCCCGGTACTTTAGCTCAGGGAGGAAGGAGCACAGAGGGACTCGGCTGAATAAGGGGCCTGCGCGCCTCGGGAGGAGTTTTCAGCCGCTTTCCCCGTAGTCGGGGGGAGGGGCGCTGACGCTGCAGCCGGACCCTGCGCCTCCCTTGCCCCGTTTCCCCTCAGGACGCTAAGGCAGACCCCCTCACCAGGCCCACCAGGCCTCGCGAGCCAGGCCGAGGGCAGGGGCGAGAGGACGGACCGAAGTTCCCGGGGAACAGACGCTGGAGGCCGCTCTTTCTGCACAGCAGCGGCGGGTGGCAGCGAACCCCTGCCCCTCAGAAGCTGGTCTTGTGCTGCCGCCCGGGCACCGGACCAGGCGGAGGGTCGGCGCCCACTTACCCGGCCCGCCGTCCCCGCGACTGTCATGGCTTCGGCCGCTGGGGCACCTCCAGAGCCGGCAGCCTCAGTGAGGTCGCCCTCCCCTCGGGCTCCGGGGCAGTTCCGTGAAGGCGGAGGGAGGAGACCCCACCTGAGCCGGGAGTTCCAGCTCTGAGGAAACACGGGCTCTGTTCAGCGCGCAGTGGGTGGGACGGCTCTGCCCCGAGGCCTTCCGGGAGGGAGCGGGGCGGCGGGGGAGGGAGCCGCCAGGAGCGCAGGGCCCCGTCGGGGGTCCTGGAGGGGCGGCCCGGCCTGGGGGCCACGCCCACTGTGGCCGCAGCCCAGGCCTTTTTCCTGGAATCCTACACAAAAAAATTAGAAAGATACACAGTCTATAGTAAATATTCACAAATGATTGTTGCTGCTGTGCTCACTATTCTATTAAAGGTGTAAAATCCATAAAACACTTTAAGTTCAAAATTAAATATGAATTTTTACCTTTCTAATTATGTCTCTGATATTCACAGTTGTGGTTAATGAATAAGAGACTGTGGCATCACTAGTTAAAAATGAGCTTGTTAAAAATATAGAACTCAGGCCCACCGGACCTACTGAATCACAATCTGCACTTTTACAATCTCCCCAGTGTACTCGTGTACCCATGAATAGTTGAAAGGTACATTTCTACCTCGACAGGTCTTTTCTCTATGAGAAATACACACATTTTATCCAGTTTGATATAAATAAAACACTCAAAAATGCATATGCCTGTGTTGAAACCATCATTTTATCATTTCTTTTCCAGACAAGTATAGTCTCTATACTGGTTTTGTGGATCACATGCCATACTCTTTTCTTGTAGTTAGAAATAAGGTAAAGAAAGTTACTTTGTAAAAAAAAAAAAATATATATATATATATATATATATATATATATATATTTTAGTGGATAATGAAGAAACTCTTCTAAATTAAAACCTTCTTTTAACTTGCTGTTTTCTTCTTGGGTCATATTATTAACTCTTCCCGTGGCCACATGGCATGTGTACGTTTAATTTCAGGGACTGCTGACATTCCAGGATGTGGCCATAGATTTCTGTCAAGAGGAGTGAGAATGCCTGGACCAAGATCAAAGGGAATTGTACAGGGATGTGATGTTAGAGAAGTATAGGAACCTGCTCTCCTTGGGTGAGGATACCATCCTTCCAGAATTCCTTATCCAACCACTGGGTTTGCAGTCCTTCATTTGTAGAATGTCTCCTGGAATCTTCTGCTTCCTACAATAGGGTTTCAGATTGCAACGTTTCAGGAAAGATTGGGAGTTTGTGGGTATAATTTTTCTTATTCTTTTAAAATTGCAGCCTCCCTTTTAATATACTTTGTAACTGCTTGGGATGTGTCTATATGAACTGTGTACTATATGCTTCTGTTATAGTCCTTACAATATTTCATTGTCTTATTTTCTCTAACAATTTTCCATGGATTCCTTGGGCTTAAGGTATATTAAAAGGGAGACTGCGAATCTGGGACTTCCCTGGTGATGCAGTGATTAAGAATTCGCCTGCCAATGCAGGGGACCCGGTTCGATCCCCAGTCTGGGAAGATCTCACGTGCCACGGAACAACTAAGCCAGTGGGCCACAACTACTGAGTCTGCACGCCACAACTACTGAAGCCGGTGTGTCTTGAGCCCGTGCGCCATTTATTTTTTGGAGAATAAAACCACTTCTGAGTGATTAAAATTTAGGCCAGCTAGTCAAAATGCTTTATCACCTGTTCTTCTAAAACACTGGTCAATGGAACAAGTTTTACTAGGGATAACAGTGTAATTGTATTCTGGAGTTCATATGGGCAATATGGTTTATGACCTTGATGCTGGATCACGACATTTCAACGGTATAACTGCTATTAATTGTCTGTTTGTTCAACGATTAAAGTCTCACGTGATCTGAGTTCAGACTGGAGTCATCCTGGTTGGTTTCTGTCTATTGCAGATTTCTTCCAGTATGAAAGGACAAGAGCAATACGGCTTCCTTTACAAAATGTCTTCAAACTAAATGATGATATAATCTACATTCAATTAATTTATACATACCCTACTGTAGAACAGGGTTCGTTACACTGGCAGAGCCCGGAAATTATGTAAAACTGAAACTTTTTCTGCACTGGTTCAAGTCCTCTTCCTAAGAATATGTTTATAATCAAAATTCTTTCACAAATTACCCAATTTAATTCACCATAGCATTCCTCATGTTAACTAAATGGAAAATCCTAGGCTATATACAAATCCAGAAAGGGCCAAAAATCATCAGCCCCCATGGATGATTGCAACCCATTAATGAGGCATTCAAATTAATGATTAAATAACCACTATGTCCATCAACATCATCAATTTATATATTATTGCCCAAATGCTAGACTTAACACTGGCTCTCACAACATGAATTCCTCTTCCCATATCTTATCCACTAATTAATATAAATGTAGGCATATTATTTCTATTAGCCATATCACCCCTAGCCATTTACTCCATCCTCAGATCTGGATGAACTTCACATTCAAAATACACACTCACTGGAGCTCTAGGAACAATAGCACAGACAATCATCTCATATGAAGTAATGTAGCAGTTATTCTATTCTCAGTCTTACTGATAAATGGATCATTTACACTTTCAACAGTAATTATTACACAAGAACACCTATGACTCATTTTCTCCTGACCCCTACCCAGAATTTGATTATCTCCGCAGTAGCAGAAATCCAATGAAGCCCCACTTGATTTAACGGAAGTAGCATCAAAACCTGTATAAGTCTTCAATGTAGAAAATGTAGCAGGCCCATTCACCCCGTCCCTCCTAGAGAATATGTCAATTCCCTATAATAAACATTTCCACAGCAATCTATTTTTCGGAGCATTCGACAATCCCTAGGTGCCAGAATTATATACAGCCCAAGTCATCATTAAAACACATCTAACAATCTCCTTTCTATGAATTTGAGCCTCCTACCTACAATTTTGATATGATCAACGCATACATCTCTTATGAAAAGTTTTTTACGACTAACATTAACCTTATGTATATGAGAGATTTCACTACTTGTCATCATACCAGGCAACCGACCACAAATTTAAGAAATATGTCTGACAAAAGAGATTCTTTGATAGAGTAAATCATAGAGGTTTCAATGCTCTTATTCCTAGAATTGAATTCTTCCTAATAATTTTACATTCTCCATGCTACCTACCACATTACACCACATGCTATATAGTAAAGTTCTCTAAGTAAGCTTCAGGCCCGTACCCCCAAAATATTTTTGTATATCCTTCCTGTGCTAATAAACTCTCATTGTTTTTACCATCATTCTACTGACCATTTTCTCAGGAAATATAATTGTATAACAAGCTCACACTGGTTAATTGTATTACCATTCTAACAAAAAAACATGAACCCATAAGCTACAGAAGCATCCAACAAATATTTCCTAAAACAGTCCACCACATCAATACTACTTATAATGGCTATTATCATTAATCTAATATACTCTGGTCAAAGAGCACAATGAATAACAAGAATCTTTAATCCAGCAGCATCCACCCTCATGACAATCGCCCTTGTCACAAAAGTAGGACTTTCCCCATTTCACTTCTGAGTGCCTGAAGTCACACGAGGCATCCCATGAACAGCAGACCTGATGCTATCAACATGACAAAATTGCACCCCTATCAGTTTTATACCACATGTCACCATCCATCAACCTAAATATACTATTAATCATAGTGATATTATAAATCATAGCTGGAGGCTGAGGCAGACTTCGCCATGCTCACCTGGAAAGTATTACACCCTCCTCATCAATTGCCCTTATAGGATGAATAACAGCTATTATAATGTATATTCAGAATATAACAATCCTAAACATACTAATTTATATCATAATAACACTATCTTCTTCTTATTTATGCCCAGATCATGTACTACAAGAGTATCATTATCACACACATGAGATAAAACACCTCCCATCACAATCATTTTCCTCACCATTATAGTATCATTAGGACATCGCCCACCACTATCAGGCTTTCTACCCAAATGAATAATTATCCAAGAGATAACAAAAACGACAACATCATTCTACCAACACTAATAGCCATCATAGCAGTCCTCAGCATATATTTCTACTTGTAGCTAACATACTCCACATCACTAACTATATTCCCTTCATTAAACAAAACAAACACAAAACAATTTGAACATACAAAGAAATAACCTTCCTATCATTACCAATCATAATACCCACACGGTTACTACACACAACACCCATTCTATCGGTGCTGGACTAGGAATTTAGGTTAGTTCAGACCAAGAGCTTTCAAAACCCTAAACAAGTGAAATTTACTTAATTCCTAAAAATAAGGATTGCAAGACTTTATTCTACATCAATTGAATGTAAAGCAAACACTGTATTGAAGCCAAATCTTTACGAGATTGATGAGTTTTAACCCCAGGAAACTTTAGTTAACAGGCAAATCCTCTAGTCAACTGGCTTCAGTCTACTTCTCCTTCATTTGAGAAAGAAAAAAAGAAAAAAAAAAGAGCAGGATAATCACTGGCAGAATTGAAGCTGCTTCTCTGAAGTTACAATTAAATTTGTTGATTCACCACAGGGTTTGCCAGAAAGAGGGTTCAATCTCTGTCTTTAGATTTACAGTCTAATGCTAACTCAGTCATTTTACCTCTGTTCATACACTGCTGATTATTTTCAACAAATCACAAAGATATCGGCATTTTATATTTATTATTTGGTGCTTGAGCTGGAGTAGCAGGCAGCACCTTAATTATATTAATCCAGGCTGAGCTATGCTGACCTGGACCGCTACTTGGAGATGCCCAAATCTGTAAGGTTGTCATAACAGTCCCTGCACTTGTAATAATTTTCTTTATTGCTGTACCCGTTATGATTGCAGGCTTTGAAAACTGACTTGAGCCACTAATAACTCGGACACCTGAAGTAGCATTTCCCCCAATAAATCATATAAACTTTTGACGACTTCCCCCATCATTCTTACTCCTACTCATATCACCAATAGTAGAAGCTGGTTCTGGTACCAGTGGGACCGTGTATTCAGCTCTAGCCTGCAATCTGGCCCATGCAGGAGCCTCTGTCGACCTAACTGCTTTCTCCTTACATTTAGCAGGTGTCTCCTCAATTCTTGGTATTATTACTTTTATTACTATAATCTTTAATACAAAACCAGCAGTCATATCCCAATACCAAACACCATTATTTGTTTAATCTTCCCCAACTATAGCCATATTACTATAATTACCAATCTCAGTCCAAGCAGCCAGAATTGCCATGCTGTTAAGAGATAGAAATCTAAACACTACTTTCTTTGACCCTGCAGGAGGAGACCGAATCCTATACCAACACCTCTTTTGATACTTTGCTCACCCTGAAGTCTGTATTCATGGCCTAACAGGGTTTGTTATAAACTCACATATCATTACATACTATTTAGGACAAAAATTGCCTTTCAGCTATCTGGGAATAGTATGAGTCATGTCCACTGGTTTTTTAGGAGTTCTCTTGTGGGCCCATCACATGTTTACCATAGGGATAGCTGTGGACTCAGGAGCATACTTTGCATCAGCTACCGTAATTACTTCTATCCCTACAGGAGTAAAAGTATCTAGCTGATTAGCAACTCCTTATTTAATTTTTCTTTTTCTTTTCTTTTTTATTTTTTGGCTGAGTTGGGTCTTGGTTCCTGCGCATGGGCTTTCTCTGGTTGCGGTGAGCGGCAGCTACTCTTCGTTGCGGTGTGCGGCCCTTTCATTGCACTGGCTTCTCTTGTTGCACAGCACGGCCTCTAGGCGCGTGGGCTTCAGTAGTTGTGGCTTGCGGGCTCTAGAGGGCAGGCTCAGTAGTTGTGGCACACGGGCTTTTTGCTCCACGGCATGTGGAATCTTCCCAGACAAGGGCTCGAACCCGTGTCCCCTGCATTGGCAGACGAATTCTTAACCACTGCGTCACCAGGGAAGTCCCTGGTTAGCAACTGTTCACGGAGGTAATTCTATATGACCTCCCACTATATTATGAGATTTAGGCTTTAGTTTTTCTTTTTACAGGAGGTGGTTTGACAGGAATCATCTTAGCCAACTCATCCCCAGACATTGTCCTCCAGGATACATACTATGTAGTAGCACACTTCCATGACCTAATGTCCATGGGAGCAGTCTTCACTATTATAGGAGGCTTTCTACACTGATTCCCACTATTCTCAGGTTATACAGTTAACTCAGCATGAGCAAAAATTCACTTCACAAGTATATTTGTAGTAGTAAATATGACTTCCTGCCGCACTTTCGTGGCCTCTCAGGGATGTCACTACGTTAGTCTGAGTACCCTGAGACACACACAACATGAAATGTTTTGTCTTTAGGCTCATTCATCTCAGTAGCAGCAGTAATGCTAATAATCTTCATACTTTGAAAAGCATTTGTGTCTAAACAAGAAGTCTTAGCAGTGGAAATTGCTACTCCTAACCTAGAATGGTTACACGGATGTCCTCCACCATATCCTACGTTTCAAGATCCTACCTATGTAAATGTAAAATAAGGAAGGACTCAAGTCCTTTTCAACCAGTTTCAAGCCAACACCATAACAATTATGTCTTCCTCAATAAATGAGATAAAAGTAAAAAGTGATGTAGCTTTGTCAAAGTTAAATGATAGGCTAAAATCCTGTATATGACTAAGGCATATCAATTTCATCTAGGCTCTCAAGATACAACATCACCGATTATGGAAGAACTTTTACATTTTCTTCATCACACATTAATAGTGATTTTTAAAATAAGTTCTCTAGTCCTCTATATCATTTCACTAATATTGACATCTAAACTCATATGCATACAATAGATGCACAGGTAGAGAAAATGTGAACAATTTACTAGCTATTATTGTAATCTTAATTGTCCTATCATCATTGTGAATCCTTTACATGATACATGAAATCAATAACTCTTCCCAAACCGTAAAAAACTATGGGTCAGTAATGATACTGAAGCTACAAATACACAGATTACGAAGATTTAAATGTTGACTCCTCTGTAATCCCCACATCAGAGCTAAAACCAGGAGAATAATGACTAATAGAAGTCAACAACCGAGTAGTTAGGGATAGTCATTGAATATTAGTTTCCTCTGAAATTGTTGTACACTCCGGAGTTGTTCCTTCTCAGGCCTAAAAGGAGCTGCTATCCCAGGACGCCTAACTTAAAGAAACCTTGTATCAAGAGGACCAGGCCTATGTTGTGGACAAGAGAGCTCGTTTTCCTGAGTTCAAAGACAGGACAGAGGGATATGGCTGAGATATGGGGTGAATCTGAAGCCCATGGGGATGCACTCTCCAAGCTCCAGTATAGGAATGGGGCCTCTAGGGTCCCAGGCCACCCACCACGCCCTCTGGAGCAGGATCTGGGCAACATTCCCTGTCAGTGATGAGGCAGCCCTAGCACTTGTCACGCCCCGATGTCGTGTCCTATGTGGGCCCCATGCTCTTGGGACCACACCCCACTGTCTGCAGGTCCATGCTACAGGGTCCTTCATGCCTCAGGAGTAGAGACCACCCAGCAAGCAGTTCCCTCCGCAACCAGCAGGAGGAGGGGAGGAGAGCAGGGGCACCAGGGGACTCTCACTCAGACAACAACACCCCAGCGGTGCCAGCGGGGACAGTGATGATGCAGATGAGGCACAGACCAAGAGATGGGACCAGAGGACCCAAAAGGCAGCTGGTCAGGTCCTGGCTCACCTGCACCCCGGACACCTTTGTCCCGCAGACACCCCCTTCCTCATACACCCTCTCCTTAAATGCAGATTCTTCAGATGCCAACAGGCAGAGCTTCAGACTGAAAGTCAGCTCTTCCAAAATGACCCGTCAGCAAACACTGCAGGATTCCACTCCAGTGGGTGCCCTGGAGTCGACAACTCAGGGACTGAAGTGGATATCGGTGCCAGGGGCAGTGGGAGGGGATGGGGAATGAGACTTTCATGGTTGTGGAATTTTGGTTTTGCAAGATGAAAAGTTCTAGTGATGGTGGTGATGGCTCCACGAGAAAGTGAATCTATCTGACGCCTCAGAAACGTGCACTTAAAACGGTGATGATGGTAAAGGGTATGTGACGTGTGTTTTATTTCACTTAAAATAAATTCTTAAAATAATGTCTTGTTAATTGAGATTCCATTTCGACTCCCCTTCATCACAAATGTCGGAGGCCCAGACACAGTCCCCTACCATAGGGGCCATCACGGTACCCTCACAGAGAACATGGGAGACCATTCTTAGGGGGGGCTAGTCTGTGCTCACTTGACCTCGGTCCAGGGGGACCCAGGCAGTGGTGACCCCCATAGATTAGACATATGATATGCTATAGTATTAATACGATACGACCAAGTGTTGTCACTCACC
Organism: Balaenoptera physalus; assembly: GCF_965194825.1. Classification (NCBI taxonomy): domain Eukaryota; kingdom Metazoa; phylum Chordata; class Mammalia; order Artiodactyla; family Balaenopteridae; genus Balaenoptera; species Balaenoptera physalus. Next base: position 38,900 of record NW_028124475.1, read on the forward strand.
GGAACACAGAGCAGCAACCCACTCAAACATGCCTGACCTAATATGATTGTGACAAGATGAAGAGAAGAAAAGGAACCACAGGTTAATCAGGACAACACCCTTAATGCAGAGGTTGGAAATCTCGAAGGGGACAGGACACACTGCAGGCAAAGAGCGCATATGCGGTCTCCCCATCCATGTGATCCTGACCCATGCAGGTAAGGTGAGACCCACACAGTCCCCGCACCCTATACCTGGGGCCACACATCCACACTCACCAGGGTGACCCACCTCCCCAGGCCCCTCCACCTGGGTCACATGTCCACAGTCCCAGGGTGCCCTCACCTCCCCAGACCCTGCACCTGGGGTCACACGTCCCCTTGGTCAGGACACCATGGCTCTGCAGGGGGCTCCCCCAATGTGGAAACAAGCTGGGTCCCTGGGACCTCCTGGGATGGGAAAAAGTGTCAGGTGGGTCTCCTTTCCCCACACTTGTCCCAGAGGAGTCCTCCTCTTCTCACTTTGGTTCTGTGTGATTTTAACTGTTTTTACAGCTTTCATACTAGAGTTGGACACACGACCCTGGTGCTGGCATGCTCAGTCCTTTCTCGTCTCACTTACATGTTGAGAAAACTCACAGGACAGCAGGGCTGAAAGCCGAGGGGCAGCTCTGGACTCTGCTGAGTAGGGACGGTAGACTGGAGGGAGAGCTCAGCAGCAGCCTCAGCTGTCACCCATCGGCCTTTTGCCCGATCTGCGTGCCCTGCAATCAATTCAGCAGCTAAACCTGCTTCCCTATGCACCATGCACGTGCTGGTAAATTGGAATTATTGCCAGGTAGTCCTCCTGAGGATTCTCCATGAGCCCCAGGGAAGGTGAACCTTGCAGGGATTAAGACTAAGGCCCCGACCATAGCACTGACCCTTGGGAGGACCAGGTCACCACACTCAGAAGAGAGGCTGTTACGTAGACAAGCCCACCTCAGCTCCAGACCCCAGACATCTAAGCACTGACATTCAGATGCAGGCATGGAGCTTCCCAGTACTGAGGCCAGGCCGGGTCTCTACCCAGGTCCCCATAGTCCTAGCGTACACAGAACATGCTCAGCTCTAAATCTTCTTATTATAGACAACACATGGTCAGCTCTAAACATAATCAGTAGACAGGACATGCAGAGGTCTAAATCTACCATGTAGACACAACTTGATCATGTTTCAACTAGCTTACGGCTGATCTCATAGGAGGTACAGATCACACACATGGGTCTCTCATCTTTGGACACCCACATCAGGAAACTGAACAAAATCTTTGTCATTAAACATTTCAACAGGCAAAACAGAAATGTTCCCAATTTCTCTGGCCACCTGATGGTCAGGATCCACGGGCGAGCCACGAACTTCTTAGAGTGCAGCCCAGTCTGCTGCCAGGACAGATAAGAAGTGGCCTGATTCCAGCCTCCCAGGGTTCCAGAAGGAGGCGGCCACACTGCAAGCCAGGTCAGGAGAGTCCTGCATGGTCCGGGCCGGGAGATCCGGTCTGTCCATTCGGCTGGCCGATTCCGGGCGGGGCGCTCAGGGCCGCTGAGAGCCCTGCACTCAGGTCCTGCTTCCCTGCAGCGTGTGCGTGTGCGTGTGCGTGTGCGTGTGTGTGTGTGTGTAGAGGGGGCGGTGGCTGACGGCTCCCATGGTTCCCAACCCGGGCACCGTGCTGTCTTCGAGGGGAGGCACGGGGAGAGGTAGGGGCACAGAAGCCGTTGGAGAGGAGAACCCACCGCGGAACTCCTTGCACACTGGCTCGCCCCACCCGGAGACCCGCCTGCCCATCGTGGGCCGCATGTCGCCCCCCAGTCCCCCACCCCCGAGGGCAGGGTGCCTGCTCTTTCAACAGCACAGGGTCTCACATGAAGGAGACCCAGTGGGGACTGTCAGCCCCCGACTCCTGATGCTGTGTTTGGGGAGAATGAACCCCCTTGACTGGGCGATGGGACCCTGTGAGGAAAGAGGTGGTGGCCCGATCCAAGTCGGGGCCTGGCTGAGATATGAGAAAACAGGAGCCAAGGGCAGGGCCTGGAGGCCAGGCCAACAGGAGGGGCACCCCCAGCCTTGGCCGGGCTCTCCAACGGTGACATTGTTGCTTTAGGGGACCTGGGACAGGTGAATGAATGTAATGGGAGTCTAAACTGGACCCTGAATGGGGCTTAAAGAAGGTGTGAAGGATGTTACTGAGACAGTGACAGTCATTGGAAGACAAACTCTGTGTCAGGATATCCTGCTCCATCCATTTAAATCCCTGAGATCTGTGACCTTTACGTGGCTATGCAGGATTGTTAGAGCAGCTGCGTGCGGATATATCTGGGGCACAATTCAGTCTGCAGCCAACTTGCAAGTGGTTCCAGCAAACACACAGGTGTGCGCACAGGCAGGCACAGCACACACACAAACATATGCACGTGCACAGCACAACTATATTCACACACTAGCATGTGAACACACATGCACCCATATGCCCATGCACACACTAATGTGTGCAAGTTCACATACCTATGCACATGCACAGCATATGTATGCAAACAGGCACATGCACACGCAGAGCACACACACAGGGAATAAAGTGAATCCGTAAAGCATTAATTCCTGAACACAAGTGAAGCTGACATGTATTTTTCCCTTTTCTTAGCCTTGATGTTTTCCACAACAACAAGTTTAAGAAAAAAGTTAATGGCAAATGACTTTTGATTCATAGGACTTTCTGAGTTTATTCCACAAATATTATGACAGTAGAAATGAATGTAGATATTACATGTGTCCACTAATGGATGAATGGAGAAGAAAAACACGGTCCATCAATCCAAGGGAATGCTATTCAGCCTAAAAAGGAAGTCAATTCTGACACAGGATGCAGCAGGGATGAACCTTGAGCGCATTATGCTCAGTGATGTAAGCTAGACACAAAAAAACAAACAGTGCTTGATCCACTCATACAAGGCCCCTAGAGCAGTCGGAAATATAGGGACATAAAGTAGGACGTTGAGGGCCAGAGGCTGAGGGAGGGACAATGGGGAGTGAGTGTTTAATGGGGACTGTTTCAATTTTGCAAGATGAAAAAGTTCTGGAGGATGATGGTGGTCAGGTTTGCACAACAGTGTGAATTACTTCTTGACCCTGAAATGTGCACTTAAAAATGGTTAAGATAGTACATTTTACGTTATGTGTACCAGACCACAATTTTTAAAACTTTTCAAAAAACAACAGGAAATAGTCCATGAATACCACAAGATGCACAACTTCACTAACAACAGAGGGATTAAAGCCATAAGCAAAATACTGTGTATACACCTACCAGAATGGCAGACATGAAAGACATAGTATCAATTATCAGCAGGATGTGGAGCAATGGAAAGCCTGGTACGCAACGGGGGGATGCAACCACTTCTGAAGCAATCGGGCCTCAGATAGCGACGTCCGTGCACAGAGACCCACAGTGCTCCTCCCAGTTGAACACAAACCCACCAGCCCTGCACCAGGACACACGGACATGGACTTGCAGCCACAGGAGCCAAACCTGAAAGAACCTGAAGGCCATCACAGACGGATGCAGAAATGAACCATGCACGCTCCTATGAAGGAATATTCCACAGCAATGGAGTACATTTTGTTTAAAGGTAGTAAAACTATAAAAATTATTTTTAAAAAAAAACTATATTTAAAAGATGAAAGAATCTATAATTCTGGCACCTAGGGATTGCCGAATGCTCCTAAAAATAGATTGCTGTGGAAATGTTTATTATAGGGAAATTGACATATTCTCTAGGAAGGACGGGGTGAATGGGCCTGCTACATTTTCTACATTGAAGACATGTACAGGTTTTGATTCTACTTCTGTTAAATCAAGTGGGGCTTCACTGGATTTCTGCTACTGCGGAGATAATCAAATTCTGGGTAGGGGTCAGGAGAAAATTAGTCATCGGTGTCCTTGTGTAATAATTACTGTTGAAAGTGTAAATGATCCATTTACCAGTAAGACTGAGAATAGAATAACTGCTACATTACTTCATATGAGATGATCGTCTGTGCTATTGTTCCTACAGCTCCAGTGAGTGAGTATTTTGAATGTGAAGTTCATCCAGATCTGAGGATGGAGTAAATGGCTAGGTGTGATATGGCTAATAGAAATAATATGCCTACATTTATACTAATTAGTGGATAAGATATGGGAAGAGGAATTCATGTTGTGAGAGCCAGGGTTAAGGCTAGCATTGGGGCAATAATATATAAATTGATGATGTTGATGGACATAGTGGTTCTTTAATAAGTAATTTGAATGCCTCAGCAATGGGTTGTAATCATCCATGGGGGCTGATGATTTTTGGCCCTTTCTGGATTTGTATATAGCCTAGGATTTTCCATTTAGTTAATATGAGGAATGCTATGGTGAATTAAATTGGGTAATTTGTGAAAGAATGTTGATTATAAACATATTCTTAGGAAGAGGACTTGAACCAGTGCAGAAAAAGTTTCAGTTTTACATAATTACCGGGCTCTGCCTGCGTAACGAACCCTGTTCTACAGTAGGGTATGTATAAATTAATTGAATGTAGATTATATCATCATTTAGTTTGAAGACATTTTGTAAAGGAAGCCGTATTGCTCTTGTCCTTTCATGCTGGAAGAAATCTGCAATAGACAGAAACCAACCAGGATGACTCCAGTCTGAACTCAGATCACGTGAGACTTTAATCGTTGAACAAACAGACAATTAATAGCAGTTATACCGTTGAAATGTCGTGATCCAGCATCAAGGTCATAAACCATATTGCCCATATGAACTCCAGAATACAATTACACTGTTATCCCTAGTAAAACTTGTTCCATTGACCAGTGTTTTAGAAGAACAGGTGATAAAGCATTTTGACTAGCTGGCCTAAATTTTAATCACTCAGAAGTGGTTTTATTCTCCAAAAAATAAATGGCGCACGGGCTCAAGACACACCGGCTTCAGTAGTTGTGGCGTGCAGACTCAGTAGTTGTGGCCCACTGGCTTAGTTGTTCCGTGGCATGTGAGATCTTCCCGGACCGGGGATCGAACCGGGTCCCCTGCATTGGCAGGCGAATTCTTAATCACTGCATCACCAGGGAAGTCCCAGATTCGCAGTCTCCCTTTTAATATACCTTAAGCCCAAAGAATCCATGGAAAATTGTTAGAGAAAATAAGACAATGAAATATTGTAAGGACTACAACAGAAGCATATAGTACACAGTTCATATAGACACATCCCAAGCAGTTACAAAGTATATTAAAAGGGAGGCTGCAATTTTAAAAGAATAAGAAAAATTATACCCACAAACTCCCAATCTTTCCTGAAACGTTGCAATCTGAAACCCTATTGTAGGAAGCAGAAGATTCCAGGAGACATTCTACAAATGAAGGACTGCAAACCCAGTGGTTGGATAAGGAATTCTGGAAGGAAGGTATCCTCACCCAAGGAGAGCAGGTTCCTATACTTCTCTAACATCACATCCCTGTACAATTCCCATTGATCTTGGTCCAGGCATTCTCACTCCTCTTGACAGAAATCTATGGCCACATCCTGGAATGTCAGCAGTCCCTGAAATTAAACGTACACATGCCATGTGGCCACGGGAAGAGCTCATAATATGACCCAAGAAGAAAACAGCAAGTTAAGAGAAGGTTTTAATTTAGAAGAGTGTCTTCAATTATCCACTAATACATACATATATATATATATATATATATAATTTTTTTTTTACAAAGTAACTTGCTCTACCTTATTTCTAACTACAAGAAAAGAGTATGGCATGTGATCCACAAAACCAGTATAGAGACTATACTTGTCTGGAAAAGAAATGATAAAATGATGGTTTCAACACAGGCATATGCATTTTTGAGTGTTTTATTTATATCAAACTGGATAAAATGTGTGTATTTCTCATAGAGAAAAGACCTGTCGAGGTAAAAATGTACCTTTCAACTATTCATGGGTACACGAGTACACTGGGGAGATTGTAAAAGTGCAGATTGTGATTCAGTAGGTCCGGTGGGCCTGAGTTCTATATTTTTAACAAGCTCATTTTTAACTAGTGATGCCACAGTCTCTGATTCATTAACCACAACTGTGAATATCAGGGACATAATTAGAAAGGTAAAAATTCATATTTAATTTTGAACTTAAAGTGTTTTATGGATTTTACACCTTTAATAGAATAGTGAGCACAGCAGCAACAATCATTTGTGAATATTTACTATAGACTGTGTATCTTTCTAATTTTTTTGTGTAGGATTCCAGGAAAAAGGCCTGGGCTGCGGCCACAGTGGGCGTGGCCCCCAGGCCGGGCCGCCCCTCCAGGACCCCCGACGGGGCCCTGCGCTCCTGGCGGCTCCCTCCCCCGCCGCCCCGCTCCCTCCCGGAAGGCCTCGGGGCAGAGCGGTCCCACCCACTGCGCGCTGAACAGAGCCCGCGTTTCCTCAGAGCTGGAACTCCCGGCTCAGGCGGGGTCTCTTCCCTCCGCCTTCACGGAACTGCCTCGGAGCCCGAGGGGAGGGCGACCTCACTGAGGCTGCCGGCTCTGGAGGTGCCCCAGCGGCCGAAGCCATGACAGTCGCGGGGACGGCGGGCCGGGTAAGTGGGCGCCGACCCTCCGCCTTGTCCGGTGCCCGGGCGGCAGCACAAGACCAGCTTCTGAGGGGCAGGGGTTCGCTGCCACCCGCCGCTGCTGTGCAGAAAGAGCGGCCTCCAGCGTCTGGTCCCCGGGAACTTCGGTCCCTCCTCTCGCCCCTGCCCTCGTCCTGGCTCGCGAGGCCTGGTGGGCGTGAGGAGGGGGTCGGCCTGAGCGTCCTGAGGGGAAACGGGGCAAGGGAGGCAGAGGGTCCGGCTGCAGCCTCAGCGCCCCTCTTCCCGACTGCGGGGAAAGCAGCTGAAAACTCCTCCCGAGGCGCACAGGCCCCTTATTCAGCCGAGTCCCTCTGCGCTCCTTCCTCCCTGAGCTAAAGTACCGGGGGGAGGGGACAGGGCAGGGAACTGGCGCAGGTAATGGGGAATATCAAAAGGTGATTGTTAACTAAGGAAAACCAGCTCTCCCAAGGTGAGGAATGCGGCGCTTTTCTTTGCCTGGGCTCACTGAATTCCTTCCTTTGATATGCACCTCAGCTCTCTGGGGCCTGCATTCTGTATTTGCATATCCTGAGTGCCTCAGGGCCCGCCGGCTCACATTGGAGGGCTGCAAGTGCTGAAGACTGTGACATCCTTTGTTTACTGATAGGGCAAGAACTATTCCATTTCTCACAGGCTTGAGGGGCAGACAGTGGAAAAAAGTCAGAGAATCTCACTCGGCCTGTACTTTGGTTTACATATAGATAATATTTATACTTAACTGTGCTAATAGAGGTTCTCAAGTCCAATCAACTTGTACTACTGCCCTCTATGTATCAATTTCATCAATATCATAAGGTAAATGCCTATAGAATTGACTTAATCCATTTAAATAGGATAATGATTTTTAAAGGAAACATAATAGAAATATAACAACAAAACCTTTACCACTAAAGGCTGGGTCTGGAACACCCTAAATAAATGTTCCATTGTTAAAATATTGAAAGATGTAGTCAATAGAAATATCAACAAAAATGACAAATAATAAGGGTAGCAGAATGTTGAAATGTTCTATCTTTATCATTAAAGTGGCAGAAAATCATTTATTAGTAGGCACTGGGGGCAGAAGATGCCTGATTTTATATCTGTGTCATATTTGTGCAGTTGTTTCAACAAGTAACTTCAAGACAAAATGGAAAAACAAGGAGGTTTGTGCCTGAGATCATGTTGATGTGACACCAGGGATGGCCCCCTTGTGCCAGGTGAGTTAAGTTTACCTGGCAGGTAGACCGCAGAGCTCCTGGGAAGCAAGGGTTGGGATTTTTCTGCTGGGTGCCCCTTCGGTTCTGTGACTTGACTGACTGTGAGTCATGTTTCGGGAAAGACCTGATCACAGGAAAAGGGTGGGAATAGAGTGATTTGGGGAGCAGCTAACAACATTCATCACAGCTCACGGCCTGAATGAATTTGAAAGAAACAGGAAAACAAATGCTTCTTATGGAATCAGAGAATGTGAGGGCTGGACAATCCCAGAAAATGAGGAACACCCATCCCATTTTCCAGATGACAAAACAGAGGTCCAGCAAGGTGAAATCCCTCACCCAAGTTGCACCCGTCTCTCCTCCCCACTACGTGGTTCATGAAAGCAGGACTCTTCCTGTCTTGATCACTGCTGAACCCCAAAAAGGGCCAGGCATCTAGCAGCTGCTCCAAAAATTTGGGTTGACTATAGGAACAATGCTATTTCTTTCTTTCTCACTCTTATTCAGGATTGTGCCAAGAACTCCCCAGGTTGCCATGTAATTCGATAAATGTAAATATTAATTGAGTTTTGTTGTGATGAGGACTTAGGCTTTGAAGGTAACAGACTTGGTTCAGATCTTGGTTCTGCCACTCCATAGCTGTTTGGCTTTGGGAAAATTACTAAACCTCTCTGAGATTATTTCCTCCTTTGTAAAGTGGGGATAAATCTATCTGAGCCAGCAGAGCACCTGCATGAGAGATGTGCACTAAATATTGGTCTTTCTCACTCTCCTACGCCATCTCTCTGTTCTTCCCAGAGAAGCTGTACAGAAGGATATAGTACTTTTGTTTAAAATAGTTAACTAATTAATTAATTAATTTGTTTTTGGCTGTGTTGGGTCTTCGTTGCTATGCGCAGGCTTTCTCTAGTTGCGGCAAGCGGGGGCTACTCTTTGTTGCGGTGCGCGGGCTTCTCATTACGGTGGCTTCTCTTGCTAGCCTTAACCCCAATGCTAGCCTTAACCCTGGCTCTCACAACATGAATTCCTATTCCCATATCTTATCTACTAATTAATATAAATGTAGGCATATTATTTCTATTAGCCATATCACACCTAGCCATTTACTCCATCCTCAGATCTGGATGAACTTCACATTCAAAATACACACTCACTGGAGCTCTAGGAACAATAGCACAGACAATCATCTCATATGAAGTAATGTAGCAGTTATTCTATTCTCAGTCTTACTGATAAATGGATCATTTACACTTTCAACAGTAATTATTACACAAGAACACCTATGACTCATTTTCTCCTGACCCCTACCCAGAATTTGATTATCTCCGCAGTAGCAGAAATCCAATGAAGCCCCACTTGATTTAACGGAAGTAGCATCAAAACCTGTATAAGTCTTCAATGTAGAAAATGTAGCAGGCCCCTTCACCCCGTCCCTCCTAGAGAATATGTCAATTTCCCTATAATAAACATTTCCACAGCAATCTATTTTTCGGAGCATTCGACAATCCCTAGGTGCCAGAATTATATACAGTCCAAGTCATCATTAAAACACATCTAACAATCTCCTTTCTATGAATTTGAGCCTCCTACCTACAATTTTGATATGATCAACGCATACATCTCTTATGAAAAGTTTTTTACGACTAACATTAACCTTATGTATATGAGAGATTTCACTACTTGTCATCATACCAGGCAACCCACCACAAATTTAAGAAATATGTCTGACAAAAGAGATTCTTTGATAGAGTAAATCATAGAGGTTTCAATGCTCTTATTCCTGGAATTGAATTCTTCCTAATAATTTTACATTCTCCATGCTACCTACCACATTACACCACATGCTATATAGTAAAGTTCTCTAAGTAAGCTTCAGGCCCGTACCCCCAAAATATTTTTGTATATCCTTCCTGTGCTAATAAACTCTCATTGTTTTTACCATCATTCTACTGACCATTTTCTCAGGAAATATAATTGTATAACAAGCTCACACTGGTTAATGGTATTCCCATTCTAATAAAAAAACTTGAACCCATAAGCTACAGAAGCATCCAACAAATATTTCCTAAAACAGTCCACCACATCAATACTACTTATAATGGCTATTATCATTAATCTAATATACTCTGGTCAAAGAGCACAATGAATAACAAGAATCTTTAATCCAGCAGCATCCACCCTCATGACAATCGCCCTTGTCACAAAAGTAGGACTTTCCCCATTTCACTTCTGAGTGCCTGAAGTCACACGAGGCATCCCATGAACAGCAGACCTGATGCTATCAACATGACAAAATTGCACCCCTATCAGTTTTATACCACATGTCACCATCCATCAACCTAAATATACTATTAATCATAGTGATATTATAAATCATAGCTGGAGGCTGAGGCAGACTTCGCCATGCTCACCTGGAAAGTATTACACCCTCCTCATCAATTGCCCTTATAGGATGAATAACAGCTATTATAATGTATATTCAGAATATAACAATCCTAAACATACTAATTTATATCATAATAACACTATCTTCTTCTTATTTATGCCCAGATCATGTACTACAAGAGTATCATTATCACACACATGAGATAAAACACCTCCCATCACAATCATTTTCCTCACCATTATAGTATCATTAGGACATCGCCCACCACTATCAGGCTTTCTACCCAAATGAATAATTATCCAAGAGATAACAAAAACGACAACATCATTCTACCAACACTAATAGCCATCATAGCAGTCCTCAGCATATATTTCTACTTGCAGCTAACATACTGCACATCACTAACTATATTCCCTTCATTAAACAAAACAAACACAAAACAATTTGAACATACAAAGAAATAACCTTCCTATCATTACCAATCATAATACCCACACGGTTACTACACACAACACCCATTCTATCGGTGCTGGACTAGGAATTTAGGTTAGTTCAGACCAAGAGCTTTCAAAACCCTAAACAAGTGAAATTGACTTAATTCCTAAAAATAAGGATTGCAAGACTTTATTCTACATCAATTGAATGTAAAGCAAACACTGTATTGAAGCCAAATCTTTACGAGATTGATGAGTTTTAACCCCAGGAAATTTTAGTTAACAGGCAAATCCTCTAGTCAACTGGCTTCAGTCTACTTCTCTTTCATTTGAGAAAGAAAAAAAGAAAAAAAAAAAGGGCAGGATACTCACTGGCAGAATTGAAGCTGCTTCTCTGAAGTTACAATTCAATTTGTTGATTCACCACAGGGTTTGCCAGAAAGAGGGTTCAATCTCTGTCTTTAGATTTACAGTCTAATGCTAACTCAGTCATTTTACCTCTGTTCATACACTGCTGATTATTTTCAACAAATCACAAAGATATCGGCATTTTATATTTACTGTTTGGTGCTTGAGCTGGAGTAGCAGGCAGCACCTTAATTATATTAATCCAGGCTGAGCTATCCTGACCTGGACCGCTACTTGGAGATGCCCAAATCTGTAAGGTTGTCATAACAGTCCCTGCACTTGTAATAATTTTCTTTATTGCTGTACCCGTTATGATTGCAGGCTTTGAAAACTGACTTGAGCCACTAATAACTCGGACACCTGAAGTAGCATTTCCCCCAATAAATCATATAAACTTTTGACGACTTCCCCCATCATTCTTACTCCTACTCATATCACCAATAGTAGAAGCTGGTTCTGGTACCAGTGGGACCGTGTATTCAGCTCTAGCCTGCAATCTGGCCCATGCAGGAGCCTCTGTCGACCTAACTGCTTTCTCCTTACATTTAGCAGGTGTCTCCTCAATTCTTGGTATTATTACTTTTATTACTATAATCTTTAATACAAAACCAGCAGTCATATCCCAATACCAAACACCATTATTTGTTTAATCTTCCCCAACTATAGCCATATTACTATAATTACCAATCTCAGTCCAAGCAGCCAGAATTGCCATGCTGTTAAGAGATAGAAATCTAAACACTACTTTCTTTGACCCTGCAGGAGGAGACCGAATCCTATACCAACACCTCTTTTGATACTTTGCTCACCCTGAAGTCTGTATTCATGGCCTAACAGGGTTTGTTATAAACTCACATATCATTACATACTAGTTAGGACAAAAATTGCCTTTCAGCTATCTGGGAATAGTATGAGTCATGTCCACTGGTTTTTTAGGAATTCTCTTGTGGGCCCATCATATGTTTACCATAGGGATAGCTGTGGACTCAGGAGCATACTCTGCATCAGCTACCGTAATTACTTCTATCCCTACAGGAGTAAAAGTATCTAGCTGATTAGCAACTCCTTATTTAATTTTTCTTTTTCTTTTCTTTTTTTTTTTTTTGGCTGAGTTGGGTCTTGGTTGCTGCGCATGGGCTTTCTCTGGTTGCGGTGAGCGGCAGCTACTCTTCGTTGCGGTGTGCGGCCCTTTCATTGCACTGGCTTCTCTTGTTGCACAGCACGGCCTCTAGGCGCGTGGGCTTCAGTAGTTGTGGCTTGCGGGCTCTAGAGGGCAGGCTCAGTAGTTGTGGCACACGGGCTTTTTGCTCCACGGCATGTGGAATCTTCCCAGACAAGGGCTCGAACCCGTGTCCCCTGCATTGGCAGACGAATTCTTAACCACTGCGTCACCAGGGAAGTCCCTGGTTAGCAACTGTTCACGGAGGTAATTCTATATGACCTCCCACTATATTATGAGATTTAGGCTTTAGTTTTTCTTTTTACAGGAGGTGGTTTGACAGGAATCATCTTAGCCAACTCATCCCCAGACATTGTCCTCCAGGATACATACTATGTAGTAGCACACTTCCATGACCTAATGTCCATGGGAGCAGTCTTCACTATTATAGGAGGCTTTCTACACTGATTCCCACTATTCTCAGGTTATACAGTTAACTCAGCATGAGCAAAAATTCACTTCACAAGTATATTTGTAGTAGTAAATATGACTTCCTGCCGCACTTTCGTGGCCTCTCAGGGATGTCACTACGTTAGTCTGAGTACCCTGAGACACACACAACATGAAATGTTTTGTCTTTAGGCTCATTCATCTCAGTAGCAGCAGTAATGCTAATAATCTTCATACTTTGAAAAGCATTTGTGTCTAAACAAGAAGTCTTAGCAGTGGAAATTGCTACTCCTAACCTAGAATGGTTACACGGATGTCCTCCACCATATCCTACGTTTCAAGATCCTACCTATGTAAATGTAAAATAAGGAAGGACTCAAGTCCTTTTCAACCAGTTTCAAGCCAACACCATAACAATTATGTCTTCCTCAATAAATGAGATAAAAGTAAAAAGTGATGTAGCTTTGTCAGAGTTAAATGATAGGCTAAAATCCTGTATATGACTAAGGCATATCAATTTCATCTAGGCTCTCAAGATACAACATCACCGATTATGGAAGAACTTTTACATTTTCTTCATCACACATTAATAGTGATTTTTAAAATAAGTTCTCTAGTCCTCTATATCATTTCACTAATATTGACATCTAAACTCATATGCATACAATAGATGCACAGGTAGAGAAAATGTGAACAATTTACTAGCTATTATTGTAATCTTAATTGTCCTATCATCATTGTGAATCCTTTACATGATACATGAAATCAATAACTCTTCCCAAACCGTAAAAAACTATGGGTCAGTAATGATACTGAAGCTACAAATACACAGATTACGAAGATTTAAATGTTGACTCCTCTGTAATCCCCACATCAGAGCTAAAACCAGGAGAATAATGACTAATAGAAGTCAACAACCGAGTAGTTAAGGATAGTCATTGAATATTAGTTTCCTCTGAAATTGTTGTACACTCCGGAGTTGTTCCTTCTCAGGCCTAAAAGGAGCTGCTATCCCAGGACGCCTAACTTAAAGAAACCTAGTATCAAGAGGACCAGGCCTATGTTGTGGACAAGAGAGCTCGTTTTCCTGAGTTCAAAGACAGGACAGAGGGATATGGCTGAGATATGGGGTGAATCTGAAGCCCATGGGGATGCACTCTCCAAGCTCCAGTATAGGAATGGGGCCTCTAGGGTCCCAGGCAACCCACCACGCCCTCTGGAGCAGGATCTGGGCAACATTCCCTGTCAGTGATGAGGCAGCCCTAGCACTTGTCACGCCCCGATGTCGTGTCCTATGTGGGCCCCATGCTCTTGGGATCACACCCCACAGTCTGCAGGTCCATGCTACAGGGTCCTTCATGCCTCAGGAGTAGAGACCACCCAGCAAGCAGTTCCCTCCGCAACCAGCAGGAGGAGGGGAGGAGAGCAGGGGCACCAGGGGACTCTCACTCAGACAACAACACCCCAGCGGTGCCAGCGGGGACAGTGATGATGCAGATGAGGCACAGACCAAGAGATGGGACCAGAGGACCCAAAAGGCAGCTGGTCAGGTCCTGGCTCACCTGCACCCCGGACACCTTTGTCCCGCAGACACCCCCTTCCTCATACACCCTCTCCTTAAATGCAGATTCTTCAGATGCGAACAGGCAGAGCTTCAGACTGAAAGTCAGCTCTTCCAAAATGACCCGTCAGCAAACACTGCAGGATTCCACTCCAGTGGGTGCCCTGGAGTCGACAACTCAGGGACTGAAGTGGATATCGGTGCCAGGGGCAGTGGGAGGGAATGGGGAATGAGACTTTCATGGTTGTGGAATTTTGGTTTTGCAAGATGAAAAGTTCTAGTGATGGTGGTGATGGCTCCACGAGAAAGTGAATCTATCTGACGCCTCAGAAACGTGCACTTAAAACGGTGATGATGGTAAAGGGTATGTGACGTGTGTTTTATTTCACTTAAAATAAATTCTTAAAATAATGTCTTGTTAATTGAGATTCCATTTCGACTCCCCTTCATCACAAATGTCGGAGGCCCAGACACAGTCCCCTACCTTAGGGGCCATCACGGTACCCTCACAGAGCACGTGGGAGACCATTCTTAGGGGGGGCTAGTCTGTGCTCACCTGACCTATGTCCTGGGGGACTCAGGCAGTGGTGACCCCCATAGATTAGACATATGATATGCTATAGTATTAATACGATACCACCAAGTGTTGTCACTCACCGGAACACAGAGCAGCAACCCACTCAAACATGCCTGACCTCATATGATTGTGACAAGATGAAGAGAAGAAAAGGAACCACAGGTTAATCAGGACAACACCCTTAATGCAGAGGTTGGAAATCTCAAAGGGGACAGGACACACTGCAGGCAAAGAGCGCATATGCGGTCTCCCCATCCATGTGATCCTGATCCATGCAGTTATGGTGAGACCCACACAGTCCTCGCACCCTATACCTGGGGCCACACATCCACACTCACCAGGGTGACCCACCTCCCCAGACCCCTCCACCTGGGTCACATGTCCACAGTCCCAGGGTGCCCTCACCTCCCCAGACCCTGCACCTGGGGTCACACGTCCCCTTGGTCAGGACACCATGGCTCTGCAGGGGGCTCCCCCAATGTGGAAACAAGCTGGGTCCCTGGGACCTCCTGGGATGGGAAAAAGTGGCAGGTGGGTCTCCTTTCCCCACACTTGTCCCAGAGGAGTCCTCCTCTTCTCACTTTGGTTCTGTGTGATTTTAACTGTTTTTACAGCTTTCATACTAGAGTTGAACACACGACCCTGGTGCTGGCATGCTCAGTCCTTTCTCGTCTCACTTACATGTTGAGAAAACTCACAGGACAGCAGGGCTGAAAGCCGAGGGGCAGCTCTGGACTCTGCTGAGTAGGGACGGTAGACTGGAGGGAGAGCTCAGCAGCAGCCTCAGCTGTCACCCATCGGCCTTTTGCCCGATCTGCGTGCCCTGCAATCAATTCAGCAGCTAAACCTGCTTCCCTATGCACCATGCACGTGCTGGTAAATTGGAATTATTGCCAGGTAGTCCTCCTGAGGATTCTCCATGAGCCCCAGGGAAGGTGAACCTTGCAGGGATTAAGACTAAGGCCCCGACCATAGCACTGACCCTTGGGAGGACCAGGTCACCACACTCAGAAGAGAGGCTGTTACGTAGACAAGCCCACCTCAGCTCCAGACCCCAGACATCTAAGCACTGACATTCAGATGCAGGCACGGAGCTTCCCAGTACTGAGGCCAGGCCGGGTCTCTACCCAGGTCCCCATAGTCCTAGCGTACACAGAACATGCTCAGGTCTAAATCTTCTTATTATAGACAACACATGGTCAGCTCTAAACATAATCAGTAGACAGGACATGCAGAGGTCTAAATCTACCATGTAGACACAACTTGATCATGTTTCAACTAGCTTAGGGCTGATCTCATAGGAGGTACAGATCACACACATGGGTCTCTCATCTTTGGACACCCACATCAGGAAACTGAACAAAATCTTTGTCATTAAATATTTCAACAGGCAAAACAGAAATGTTCCCAATTTCTCTGGCCACCTGATGGTCAGGATCCACGGGCGAGCCACGAACTTCTTAGAGTGCAGCCCAGTCTGCTGCCAGGACAGATAAGAAGTGGCCTGATTCCAGCCTCCCAGGCTTCCAGAAGGAGGCGGCCACACTGCAAGCCAGGTCAGGAGAGTCCTGCATGGTCCGGGCCGGGAGATCCGGTCTGTCCATTCGGCTGGCCGATTCCGGGCGGGGCGCTCAGGGCCGCTGAGAGCCCTGCACTCAGGTCCTGCTTCCCTGCAGCGTGTGCGTGTGCGTGTGCGTGTGCGTGTGCGTGTGTGTGTGTGTGTAGAGGGGGCGGTGGCTGACGGCTCCCATGGTTCCCAACCCGGGCACCGTGCTGTCTTCGAGGGGAGGCACGGGGAGAGGTAGGGGCACAGAAGCCGTTGGAGAGGAGAACCCACCGCGGAACTCCTTGCACACTGGCTCGCCCCACCCGGAGACCCGCCTGCCCATCGTGGGCCGCATGTCGCCCCCCAGTCCCCCACCCCCGAGGGCAGGGTGCCTGCTCTTTCAACAGCACAGGGTCTCACATGAAGGAGACCCAGTGGGGACTGTCAGCCCCCGACTCCTGATGCTGTGTTTGGGGAGAATGAACCCCCTTGACTGGGCGATGGGACCCTGTGAGGAAAGAGGTGGTGGCCCGATCCAAGTCGGGGCCTGGCTGAGATATGAGAAAACAGGAGCCAAGGGCAGGGCCTGGAGGCCAGGCCAACAGGAGGGGCACCCCCAGCCTTGGCCGGGCTCTCCAACGGTGACATTGTTGCTTTAGGGGACCTGGGACAGGTGAATGAATGTAATGGGAGTCTAAACTGGACCCTGAATGGGGCTTAAAGAAGGTGTGAAGGATGTTACTGAGACAGTGACAGTCATTGGAAGACAAACTCTGTGTCAGGATATCCTGCTCCATCCATTTAAATCCCTGAGATCTGTGACCTTTACGTGGCTACGCAGGATTGTTAGAGCAGCTGCGTGCGGATATATCTGGGGCACAATTCAGTCTGCAGCCAACTTGCAAGTGGTTCCAGCAAACACACAGGTGTGCGCACAGGCAGGCACAGCACACACACAAACATATGCACGTGCACAGCACAACTATATTCACACACTAGCATGTGAACACACATGCACCCATATGCCCATGCACACACTAATGTGTGCAAGTTCACATACCTATGCACATGCACAGCATATGTATGCAAACAGGCACATGCACACGCAGAGCACACACACAGGGAATAAAGTGAATCCGTAAAGCATTAATTCCTGAACACAAGTGAAGCTGACATGTATTTTTCCCTTTTCTTAGCCTTGATGTTTTCCACAACAACAAGTTTAAGAAAAAAGTTAATGGCAAATGACTTTTGATTCATAGGACTTTCTGAGTTTATTCCACAAATATTATGACAGTAGAAATGAATGTAGATATTACATGTGTCCACTAATGGATGAATGGAGAAGAAAAACACGGTCCATCAATCCAAGGGAATGCTATTCAGCCTAAAAAGGAAGTCAATTCTGACACAGGATGCAGCAGGGATGAACCTTGAGCGCATTATGCTCAGTGATGTAAGCTAGACACAAAAAAACAAACAGTGCTTGATCCACTCATACAAGGCCCCTAGAGCAGTCGGAAATATAGGGACATAAAGTAGGACGTTGAGGGCCAGAGGCTGAGGGAGGGACAATGGGGAGTGAGTGTTTAATGGGGACTGTTTCAATTTTGCAAGATGAAAAAGTTCTGGAGGATGATGGTGGTCAGGTTTGCACAACAGTGTGAATTACTTCTTGACCCTGAAATGTGCACTTAAAAATGGTTAAGATAGTACATTTTACGTTATGTGTACCAGACCACAATTTTTAAAACTTTTCAAAAAACAACAGGAAATAGTCCATGAATACCACAAGATGCACAACTTCACTAACAACAGAGGGATTAAAGCCATAAGCAAAATACTGTGTATACACCTACCAGAATGGCAGACATGAAAGACATAGTATCAATTATCAGCAGGATGTGGAGCAATGGAAAGCCTGGTACGCAACGGGGGGATGCAACCACTTCTGAAGCAATCGGGCCTCAGATAGCGACGTCCGTGCACAGAGACCCACAGTGCTCCTCCCAGTTGAACACAAACCCACCAGCCCTGCACCAGGACACACGGACATGGACTTGCAGCCACAGGAGCCAAACCTGAAAGAACCTGAAGGCCATCACAGACGGATGCAGAAATGAACCATGCACGCTCCTATGAAGGAATATTCCACAGCAATGGAGTACATTTTGTTTAAAGGTAGTAAAACTATAAAAATTATTTTTAAAAAAAAACTATATTTAAAAGATGAAAGAATCTATAATTCTGGCACCTAGGGATTGCCGAATGCTCCTAAAAATAGATTGCTGTGGAAATGTTTATTATAGGGAAATTGACATATTCTCTAGGAAGGACGGGGTGAATGGGCCTGCTACATTTTCTACATTGAAGACATGTACAGGTTTTGATTCTACTTCTGTTAAATCAAGTGGGGCTTCACTGGATTTCTGCTACTGCGGAGATAATCAAATTCTGGGTAGGGGTCAGGAGAAAATTAGTCATCGGTGTCCTTGTGTAATAATTACTGTTGAAAGTGTAAATGATCCATTTACCAGTAAGACTGAGAATAGAATAACTGCTACATTACTTCATATGAGATGATCGTCTGTGCTATTGTTCCTACAGCTCCAGTGAGTGAGTATTTTGAATGTGAAGTTCATCCAGATCTGAGGATGGAGTAAATGGCTAGGTGTGATATGGCTAATAGAAATAATATGCCTACATTTATACTAATTAGTGGATAAGATATGGGAAGAGGAATTCATGTTGTGAGAGCCAGGGTTAAGGCTAGCATTGGGGCAATAATATATAAATTGATGATGTTGATGGACATAGTGGTTCTTTAATAAGTAATTTGAATGCCTCAGCAATGGGTTGTAATCATCCATGGGGGCTGATGATTTTTGGCCCTTTCTGGATTTGTATATAGCCTAGGATTTTCCATTTAGTTAATATGAGGAATGCTATGGTGAATTAAATTGGGTAATTTGTGAAAGAATGTTGATTATAAACATATTCTTAGGAAGAGGACTTGAACCAGTGCAGAAAAAGTTTCAGTTTTACATAATTACCGGGCTCTGCCTGCGTAACGAACCCTGTTCTACAGTAGGGTATGTATAAATTAATTGAATGTAGATTATATCATCATTTAGTTTGAAGACATTTTGTAAAGGAAGCCGTATTGCTCTTGTCCTTTCATGCTGGAAGAAATCTGCAATAGACAGAAACCAACCAGGATGACTCCAGTCTGAACTCAGATCACGTGAGACTTTAATCGTTGAACAAACAGACAATTAATAGCAGTTATACCGTTGAAATGTCGTGATCCAGCATCAAGGTCATAAACCATATTGCCCATATGAACTCCAGAATACAATTACACTGTTATCCCTAGTAAAACTTGTTCCATTGACCAGTGTTTTAGAAGAACAGGTGATAAAGCATTTTGACTAGCTGGCCTAAATTTTAATCACTCAGAAGTGGTTTTATTCTCCAAAAAATAAATGGCGCACGGGCTCAAGACACACCGGCTTCAGTAGTTGTGGCGTGCAGACTCAGTAGTTGTGGCCCACTGGCTTAGTTGTTCCGTGGCATGTGAGATCTTCCCGGACCGGGGATCGAACCGGGTCCCCTGCATTGGCAGGCGAATTCTTAATCACTGCATCACCAGGGAAGTCCCAGATTCGCAGTCTCCCTTTTAATATACCTTAAGCCCAAAGAATCCATGGAAAATTGTTAGAGAAAATAAGACAATGAAATATTGTAAGGACTACAACAGAAGCATATAGTACACAGTTCATATAGACACATCCCAAGCAGTTACAAAGTATATTAAAAGGGAGGCTGCAATTTTAAAAGAATAAGAAAAATTATACCCACAAACTCCCAATCTTTCCTGAAACGTTGCAATCTGAAACCCTATTGTAGGAAGCAGAAGATTCCAGGAGACATTCTACAAATGAAGGACTGCAAACCCAGTGGTTGGATAAGGAATTCTGGAAGGAAGGTATCCTCACCCAAGGAGAGCAGGTTCCTATACTTCTCTAACATCACATCCCTGTACAATTCCCATTGATCTTGGTCCAGGCATTCTCACTCCTCTTGACAGAAATCTATGGCCACATCCTGGAATGTCAGCAGTCCCTGAAATTAAACGTACACATGCCATGTGGCCACGGGAAGAGCTCATAATATGACCCAAGAAGAAAACAGCAAGTTAAGAGAAGGTTTTAATTTAGAAGAGTGTCTTCAATTATCCACTAATACATACATATATATATATATATATATATATAATTTTTTTTTTACAAAGTAACTTGCTCTACCTTATTTCTAACTACAAGAAAAGAGTATGGCATGTGATCCACAAAACCAGTATAGAGACTATACTTGTCTGGAAAAGAAATGATAAAATGATGGTTTCAACACAGGCATATGCATTTTTGAGTGTTTTATTTATATCAAACTGGATAAAATGTGTGTATTTCTCATAGAGAAAAGACCTGTCGAGGTAAAAATGTACCTTTCAACTATTCATGGGTACACGAGTACACTGGGGAGATTGTAAAAGTGCAGATTGTGATTCAGTAGGTCCGGTGGGCCTGAGTTCTATATTTTTAACAAGCTCATTTTTAACTAGTGATGCCACAGTCTCTGATTCATTAACCACAACTGTGAATATCAGGGACATAATTAGAAAGGTAAAAATTCATATTTAATTTTGAACTTAAAGTGTTTTATGGATTTTACACCTTTAATAGAATAGTGAGCACAGCAGCAACAATCATTTGTGAATATTTACTATAGACTGTGTATCTTTCTAATTTTTTTGTGTAGGATTCCAGGAAAAAGGCCTGGGCTGCGGCCACAGTGGGCGTGGCCCCCAGGCCGGGCCGCCCCTCCAGGACCCCCGACGGGGCCCTGCGCTCCTGGCGGCTCCCTCCCCCGCCGCCCCGCTCCCTCCCGGAAGGCCTCGGGGCAGAGCGGTCCCACCCACTGCGCGCTGAACAGAGCCCGCGTTTCCTCAGAGCTGGAACTCCCGGCTCAGGCGGGGTCTCTTCCCTCCGCCTTCACGGAACTGCCTCGGAGCCCGAGGGGAGGGCGACCTCACTGAGGCTGCCGGCTCTGGAGGTGCCCCAGCGGCCGAAGCCATGACAGTCGCGGGGACGGCGTGCCGGGTAAGTGGGCGCCGACCCTCCGCCTTGTCCGGTGCCCGGGCGGCAGCACAAGACCAGCTTCTGAGGGGCAGGGGTTCGCTGCCACCCGCCGCTGCTGTGCAGAAAGAGCGGCCTCCAGCGTCTGGTCCCCGGGAACTTCGGTCCCTCCTCTCGCCCCTGCCCTCGTCCTGGCTCGCGAGGCCTGGTGGGCGTGAGGAGGGGGTCGGCCTGAGCGTCCTGAGGGGAAACGGGGCAAGGGAGGCAGAGGGTCCGGCTGCAGCCTCAGCGCCCCTCTTCCCGACTGCGGGGAAAGCAGCTGAAAACTCCCCCCGAGGCGCACAGGCCCCTTATTCAGCCGAGTCCCTCTGCGCTCCTTCCTCCCTGAGCTAAAGTACCGGGGGGAGGGGACAGGGCAGGGAACTGGCGCAGGTAATGGGGAACATCAAAAGGTGATTGTTAACTAAGGAAAACCAGCTCTCCCAAGGTGAGGAATGCGGCGCTTTTCTTTGCCTGGGCTCACTGAATTCCTTCCTTTGATATGCACCTCAGCTCTCTGGGGCCTGCATTCTGTATTTGCATATCCTGAGTGCCTCAGGGCCCGCCGGCTCACATTGGAGGGCTGCAAGTGCTGAAGACTGTGACATCCTTTGTTTACTGATAGGGCAAGAACTATTCCATTTCTCACAGGCTTGAGGGGCAGACAGTGGAAAAAGTCAGAGAATCTCACTCGGCCTGTACTTTGGTTTACATATAGATAATATTTATACTTAACTGTGCTAATAGAGGTTCTCAAGTCCAATCAACTTGTACTACTGCCCTCTATGTATCAATTTCATCAATATCATAAGGTAAATGCCTATAGAATTGACTTAATCCATTTAAATAGGATAATGATTTTTAAAGGAAACATAATAGAAATATAACAACAAAACCTTTACCACTAAAGGCTGGGTCTGGAACACCCTAAATAAATGTTCCATTGTTAAAATATTGAAAGATGTAGTCCATAGAAATATCAACAAAAATGACAAATAATAAGGGTAGCAGAATGTTGAAATGTTCTATCTTTATCATTAAAGTGGCAGAAAATCATTTATTAGTAGGCACTGGGGGCAGAAGATGCCTGATTTTATATCTGTGTCATATTTGTGCAGTTGTTTCAACAAGTAACTTCAAGACAAAATGGAAAAACAAGGAGGTTTGTGCCTGAGATCATGTTGATGTGACACCAGGGATGGCCCCCTTGTGCCAGGTGAGTTAAGTTTACCTGGCAGGTAGACCGCAGAGCTCCTGGGAAGCAAGGGTTGGGATTTTTCTGCTGGGTGCCCCTTCGGTTCTGTGACTTGACTGACTGTGAGTCATGTTTCGGGAAAGACCTGATCACAGGAAAAGGGTGGGAATAGAGTGATTTGGGGAGCAGCTAACAACATTCATCACAGCTCACGGCCTGAATGAATTTGAAAGAAACAGGAAAACAAATGCTTCTTATGGAATCAGAGAATGTGAGGGCTGGACAATCCCAGAAAATGAGGAACACCCATCCCATTTTCCAGATGACAAAACAGAGGTCCAGCAAGGTGAAATCCCTCACCCAAGTTGCACCCGTCTCTCCTCCCCACTACGTGGTTCATGAAAGCAGGACTCTTCCTGTCTTGATCACTGCTGAACCCCAAAAAGGGCCAGGCATCTAGCAGCTGCTCCAAAAATTTGGGTTGACTATAGGAACAATGCTATTTCTTTCTTTCTCACTCTTATTCAGGATTGTGCCAAGAACTCCCCAGGT
>NW_028124474.1:0-62163 GCF_965194825.1 Balaenoptera physalus
ACCGATGTCATGTTCCCTGGCCACAGGATTCCACACTCTAACATCAGTCATCTTCCCAGGCCCATGGTTTCCAGAATCAAACCTCAGTCATATTCCCAGGCCACATGGTTCCAGAATAAAACCTCAGTCATGTTCCCTGGACACAGGTTTCAGAAATAAACTCCCAGTCATGTTCCCAGGCCACAGGGTTCCACAATTAAACCTCAGTCATATTCTCAGGCCAGAGGGTTCCACAATCAAACCTCTGTCCTGTTGCTAGGCCACGGTTCCACCATCAAGCCTCAGTCATGTTCCCAGGAAAGACTGTTCCACAATCAAACCTAAGTCATCTTGCCAAGCCACAGGGTTCCACCATCAAGCCTCACTCATGTTGCCAGGCCACAGGGTTCCACCATCAAGCCTCACTCATGTTCCCAAGCCTGAGGGTTCCACTATCAAACCTCAATCATGTTGCCAGGCCACAGGTTTCAACCATCAAACCTCAGTCATGTTCCCAGTAAACAGGGCTCCAGAATCAAACCAATGTCAAGTTCCCACGCCACGGGGTTCCAGTATCAGGCCTCAGTCATGTTCCCCGTGCACAGGGTGCCACAATCAAACTCAGTCATGTTGCCAGTCCACAGGTTTCTGCCATCACACCTCAGTCAAGTTGCCAGGCCACAGGGTTCCAGAATCAAGCCTCAGTCATTTTGCCAGGCCATAGTGTTCCACCATCAAACCTCAGTCATGATCCCAAGCCACATGTTTCCACAATGAAACCTCAGTCATTTTCCCAGGCCAAAGGTTTCCAGAATCAAACCTCAGTCATATTCCCAGGACACATGGTTCCAGAATCAAACCTGAGTCAGGTTCACAGGCCACAGGTTTCAGCAATCAAACCTCAATCATGTTCCCAGGACACAGGTGTCCAGAATCAAACCTCAGTCATGTTCCCAGGGAACAGGTTTCCAGAAACAAACCTCAGTCATGTTCCCAAGGCACAGGGTTCCAGAATCAAACCTCAGTCTTGTTCCCAGGACACAGGTTTCCAGAATCAACCCGATATCATGTTCCCTAGCCACAGTCTTCCAGAATCAAACCTCAGTCATGTTGCCAGGCCACAGGTTTCCACCATCAAACCTCAGGCAGGTTCCCAGGCCACAGGGTTCCAGAATCAAACCGTTCTCATGTTCCCAGGCCACAGGGTTCCAGAATCCACCGTTGTCATTTTCCCAGGCCACAAGATTCCAGAATCAATCCTCAGTTATGTTCCCAGGCTACAGGGTTCCAGAATAAAACCTCAGTCATGTTCCCAGTCCAGAGGGTTCCAGAACCGAGGCTCAGTCAGGTTCCCGGGGCACAGTATTCCACAATCTAAACAGATGTCATGTTCCCAGGCCTCAGGGTTCCAGAATCCACCGATGTCATGTTCCAAGGCCACAGGGTTCCAGAATCAATCCTCAGTTATGTTCCCAGGCTACAGGGTTCCAGAATAAAACCTCAGTCATGTTCCCAGTCCACAGGGTTCCAGAACCAAGGCTCAGTCAGGTTCCCGGGGCACAGTATTCCACAATCTAAATAGATGTCATGTTCCCATGCCACAGTGTTCCAGAATCACGCCTCAGTCATGTTCCCAGGCCACAGGGATCCAGAATCAAACTTCAGTCATGTTGCCAGGCCATAGGGTACCACCATCAAACCTCAGTCATATTCCCAGGCCATAGGTTTCCAGAATCAAACCGATTTCATGTTCCCAGGCAACAGGGTATCGGAATCCAAACCGATGTCATGTTCCCAGGCCACAGGATTCCACACTCTAACATCAGTCATCTTCCCAGGCCAAAGGTTTCCAGAATCAAACCTCAGTCATATTCCCAGGCCACATGGTTCCAGAATCAAACCTCAGTTGTTTTCCCAGGACACAGGGTTCCAGAATAAAACCTCAGTCATGTTCCCTGGACACAGGTTTCAGAAATAAAATCCCAGTCATGTTCCCAGGCCACAGGGTTCCACAATTAAACCTCAGTCATATTCCCAGGCCAGAGGGTTCCACAATCAAACCTCAGTTCTGTTGCCAGACCACGGTTCCCCCGTCAAGCCTCAGTCATTTTCCCAAGGCACAGGGTTCCAGAATCAAACCTCAGTCTTGTTCCCAGGACAGAGGTTGCCAGAATCAACCCGATATCATGTTCCCTAGCCACAGTCTTCCAGAATCAAACCTCAGTCCTGTTGCCAGGGCACAGGTTTTCACCATCAAACCTCAGGCATGTTCCCAAGCCACAGGGTTCCAGAAGCCACCGATGTCATGTTCCCAGGCCACAGGATTCCACACTCTAACATCAGTCATCTTCCCAGGCCAATGGTTTCCAGAATCAAACCTCAGTCATATTCCCAGGCCACATGGTTCCAGAATAAAACCTCAGTCATGTTCCCTGGACACAGGTTTCAGAAATAAACTCCCAGTCATGTTCCCAGGCCACAGGGTTCCACAATTAAACCTCAGTCATATTCTCAGGCCAGAGGGTTCCACAATCAAACCTCTGTCCTGTTGCTAGGCCACGGTTCCACCATCAAGCCTCAGTCATGTTCCCAGGAAAGACTGTTCCACAATCAAACCTAAGTCATCTTGCCAAGCCACAGGGTTCCACCATCAAGCCTCACTCATGTTGCCAGGCCACAGGGTTCCACCATCAAGCCTCACTCATGTTCCCAAGCCTGAGGGTTCCACTATCAAACCTCAATCATGTTGCCAGGCCACAGGTTTCAACCATCAAACCTCAGTCATGTTCCCAGTAAACAGGGCTCCAGAATCAAACCAATGTCAAGTTCCCACGCCACGGGGTTCCAGTATCAGGCCTCAGTCATGTTCCCCGTGCACAGGGTGCCACAATCAAACTCAGTCATGTTGCCAGTCCACAGGTTTCTGCCATCACACCTCAGTCAAGTTGCCAGGCCACAGGGTTCCAGAATCAAGCCTCAGTCATTTTGCCAGGCCATAGTGTTCCACCATCAAACCTCAGTCATGATCTCAAGCCACATGTTTCCACAATGAAACCTCAGTCATTTTCCCAGGCCAAAGGTTTCCAGAATCAAACCTCAGTCATATTCCCAGGACACATGGTTCCAGAATCAAACCTGAGTCAGGTTCGCAGGCCACAGGTTTCAGCAATCAAACATCAATCATGTTCCCAGGACACAGGTGTCCAGAATCAAACCTCAGTCATGTTCCCAGGGAACAGGTTTCCAGAAACAAACCTCAGTCATGTTCCCAAGGCACAGGGTTCCAGAATCAAACCTCTGTCTTGTTCCCAGGACACAGGTTTCCAGAATCAACCCGATATCATGTTCCCTAGCCACAGTCTTCCAGAATCAAACCTCAGTCATGTTGCCAGGCCACAGGTTTCCACCATCAAACCTCAGGCAGGTTCCCAGGCCACAGGGTTCCAGAATCAAACCGTTCTCATGTGACCAGCCCACAGGGTTCCAGAATCCACCGTTGTCATTTTCCCAGGCCACAAGATTCCAGAATCAATCCTCAGTTATGTTCCCAGGCTACAGGGTTCCAGAATAAAACCTCAGTCATGTTCCCAGTCCACAGGGTTCCAGAACCGAGGCTCAGTCAGGTTCCCGGGGCACAGTATTCCACAATCTAAACAGATGTCATGTTCCCAGGCCTCAGGGTTCCAGAATCCACCGATGTCATGTTCCCAGGCCACAGGGTTCCAGAATCAATCCTCAGTTATTTTCCCAGGCTACAGGGTTCCAGAATAAAACCTCAGTCATGTTCCCAGTCCACAGGGTTCCAGAACCAAGGCTCAGTCAGGTTCCCGGGGCACAGTATTCCACAATCTAAATAGATGTCATGTTCCCATGCCACAGTGTTCCAGAATCACGCCTCAGTCATGTTCCCAGGCCACAGGGATCCAGAATCAAACTTCAGTCATGTTGCCAGGCCATAGGGTACCACCATCAAACCTCAGTCATATTCCCAGGCCATAGGTTTCCAGAATCAAACCGATTTCATGTTCCCAGGCAACAGGGTATCGGAATCCAAACCGATGTCATGTTCCCAGGCCACAGGATTCCACACTCTAACATCAGTCATCTTCCCAGGCCAAAGGTTTCCAGAATCAAACCTCAGTCATATTCCCAGGCCACATGGTTCCAGAATCAAACCTCAGTTGTTTTCCCAGGACACAGGGTTCCAGAATAAAACCTCAGTCATGTTCCCTGGACACAGGTTTCAGAAATAAAATCCCAGTCATGTTCCCAGGCCACAGGGTTCCACAATTAAACCTCAGTCATATTCCCAGGCCAGAGGGTTCCACAATCAAACCTCAGTTCTGTTGCCAGACCACGGTTCCCCCGTCAAGCCTCAGTCATGTTCCCAGGGAACAGGCTTCCAGAAACAAACCTCAGTCATTTTCCCAAGGCACAGGGTTCCAGAATCAAACCTCAGTCTTGTTCCCAGGACACAGGTTGCCAGAATCAACCCGATATCATGTTCCCTAGCCACAGTCTTCCAGAATCAAACCTCAGTCCTGTTGCCAGGGCACAGGTTTCCACCATCAAACCTCAGGCATGTTCCCAAGCCACAGGGTTCCAGAAGCCACCGATGTCATGTTCCCAGGCCACAGGATTCCACACTCTAACATCAGTCATCTTCCCAGGCCAATGGTTTCCAGAATCAAACCTCAGTCATATTCCCAGGCCACATGGTTCCAGAATAAAACCTCAGTCATGTTCCCTGGACACAGGTTTCAGAAATAAACTCCCAGTCATGTTCCCAGGCCACAGGGTTCCACAATTAAACCTCAGTCATATTCCCAGGCCAGAGGGTTCCACAATCAAACCTCTGTCCTGTTGCTAGGCCACGGTTCCACCATCAAGCCTCACTCATGTTCCCAGGAAAGACTGTTCCACAATCAAACCTAAGTCATCTTGCCAAGCCACAGGGTTCCACCATCAAGCCTCACTCATGTTGCCAGGCCACAGGGTTCCACCATCAAGCCTCACTCATGTTCCCAAGCCTGAGGGTTCCACTATCAAACCTCAATCATGTTGCCAGGCCACAGGTTTCAACCATCAAACCTCAGTCATGTTCCCAGTAAACAGGGCTCCAGAATCAAACCAATGTCAAGTTCCCACGCCACGGGGTTCCAGTATCAGGCCTCAGTCATGTTCCCCGTGCACAGGGTGCCACAATCAAACTCAGTCATGTTGCCAGTCCACAGGTTTCTGCCATCACACCTCAGTCAAGTTGCCAGGCCACAGGGTTCCAGAATCAAGCCTCAGTCATTTTGCCAGGCCATAGTGTTCCACCATCAAACCTCAGTCATGATCCCAAGCCACATGTTTCCACAATGAAACCTCAGTCATTTTCCCAGGCCAAAGGTTTCCAGAATCAAACCTCAGTCATATTCCCAGGACACATGGTTCCAGAATCAAACCTGAGTCAGGTTCGCAGGCCACAGGTTTCAGCAATCAAACCTCAATCATGTTCCCAGGACACAGGTGTCCAGAATCAAACCTCAGTCATGTTCCCAGGGAACAGGTTTCCAGAAACAAACCTCAGTCATGTTCCCAAGGCACAGGGTTCCAGAATCAAACCTCTGTCTTGTTCCCAGGACACAGGTTTCCAGAATCAACCCGATATCATGTTCCCTAGCCACAGTCTTCCAGAATCAAACCTCAGTCATGTTGCCAGGCCACAGGTTTCCACCATCAAACCTCAGGCAGGTTCCCAGGCCACAGGGTTCCAGAATCAAACCGTTCTCATGTTCCCAGGCCACAGGGTTCCAGAATCCACCGTTGTCATTTTCCCAGGCCACAAGATTCCAGAATCAATCCTCAGTTATGTTCCCAGGCTACAGGGTTCCAGAATAAAACCTCAGTCATGTTCCCAGTCCAGAGGGTTCCAGAACCGAGGCTCAGTCAGGTTCCCGGGGCACAGTATTCCACAATCTAAACAGATGTCATGTTCCCAGGCCTCAGGGTTCCAGAATCCACCGATGTCATGTTCCCAGGCCACAGGGTTCCAGAATCAATCCTCAGTTATATTCCCAGGCTACAGGGTTCCAGAATAAAACCTCAATCATGTTCCCAGTCCACAGGGTTCCAGAACCAAGGCTCAGTCAGGTTCCCGGGCCACAGTATTCCACAATCTAAATAGATGTCATGTTCCCAGGCCACAGTGTTCCAGAATCACGCCTCAGTCATGTTCCCAGGCCACAGGGATCCAGAATCAAACTTCAGTCATGTTGCCAGGCCATAGGGTACCACCATCAAACCTCAGTCATATACCCAGGCCACAGGTTTCCAGAATCAAACCGATTTCATGTTCCCAGGCAACAGGGTACCGGAATCCAAACCGATGTCATGTTCCCAGGCCACAGGATTCCACACTCTAACATCAGTCATCTTCCCAGGACAATGGTTTCCAGAATCAAACCTCAGTCATATTCCCAGGCCACATGGTTCCAGAATCAAACCTCAGTTGTGTTCCCAGGACACAGGGTTCCAGAATAAAACCTCAGTCATGTTCCCTGGACACAGGTTTCAGAAATAAAATCCCAGTCATGTTCCCAGGCCACAGGGTTCCACAATTAAACCTCAGTCATATTCCCAGGCCAGAGGGTTCCACAATCAAACCTCAGTTCTGTTGCCAGACCACGGTTCCCCCGTCAAGCCTCAGTCATGTTCCCAGGGAACAGGCTTCCAGAAACAAACCTCAGTCATGTTCCCAAGGCACAGGGTTCCAGAATCAAACCTCAGTCTTGTTCCCAGGACACAGGTTGCCAGAATCAACCCGATATCATGTTCCCTAGCCACAGTCTTCCAGAATAAAACCTCAGTCCTGTTGCGAGGGCACAGGTTTCCACCATCAAACCTCAGGCATGTTCCCAAGCCACAGGGTTCCAGAAGCCACCGATGTCATGTTCCCAAGCCACAGGATTCCACACTCTAACATCAGTCATCTTCCCAGGCCAATGGTTTCCAGAATCAAAC
The DNA here is from genome assembly GCF_965194825.1 of Balaenoptera physalus. NCBI lineage: Eukaryota > Metazoa > Chordata > Mammalia > Artiodactyla > Balaenopteridae > Balaenoptera > Balaenoptera physalus. The sequence continues at coordinate 6,988 of NW_028124474.1, forward strand.
CTCAGTCATATTCCCAGGCCACATGGTTCCAGAATAAAACCTCAGTCATGTTCCCTGGACACAGGTTTCAGAAATAAACTCCCAGTCATGTTCCCAGGCCACAGGGTTCCACAATTAAACCTCAGTCATACTCCCAGGCCAGAGGGTTCCACAATCAAACCTCTGTCCTGTTGCTAGGCCACGGTTCCACCATCAAGCCTCACTCATGTTCCCAGGAAAGACTGTTCCACAATCAAACCTAAGTCATCTTGCCAAGCCACAGGGTTCCACCATCAAGCCTCACTCATGTTGCCAGGCCACAGGGTTCCACCATCAAGCCTCACTCATGTTCCCAAGCCTGAGGGTTCCACTATCAAACCTCAATCATGTTGCCAGGCCACAGGTTTCAACCATCAAACCTCAGTCATGTTCCCAGTAAACAGGGCTCCAGAATCAAACCAATGTGAAGTTCCCACGCCACGGGGTTCCAGTATCAGGCCTCAGTCATGTTCCCCGTGCACAGGGTGCCACAATCAAACTCAGTCATGTTGCCAGTCCACAGGTTTCTGCCATCACACCTCAGTCAAGTTGCCAGGCCACAGGGTTCCAGAATCAAGCCTCAGTCATTTTGCCAGTCCATAGTGTTCCACCATCAAACCTCAGTCATGATCCCAAGCCACATGTTTCCACAATGAAACCTCAGTCATTTTCCCAGGCCAAAGGTTTCTAGAGTCAAACCTCAGTCATATTCCCAGGACACATGGTTCCAGAATCAAACCTGAGTCAGGTTCGCAGGCCACAGGTTTCAGCAATCAAAACTCAATCATGTTCCCAGGACACAGGTGTCCAGAATCAAACCTCAGTCATGTTCCCAGGGAACAGGTTTCCAGAAACAAACCTCAGTCATGTTCCCAAGGCACAGGGTTCCAGAAACAAACCTCTGTCTTGTTCCCAGGACACAGGTTTCCAGAATCAACCCGATATCATGTTCCCTAGCCACAGTCTTCCAGAATCAAACCTCAGTCATGTTGCCAGGCCACAGGTTTCCACCATCAAACCTCAGGCAGGTTCCCAGGCCACAGGGTTCCAGAATCAAACCGTTCTCATGTTCCCAGGCCACAGGGTTCCAGAATCCACCGTTGTCATTTTCCCAGGCCACAAGATTCCAGAATCAATCCTCAGTTATGTTCCCAGGCTACAGGGTTCCAGAATAAAACCTCAGTCATGTTCCCAGTCCAGAGGGTTCCAGAACCAAGGCTCAGTCAGGTTCCCGGGGCACAGTATTCCACAATCTAAACAGATGTCATGTTCCCAGGCCTCAGGGTTCCAGAATCCACCGATGTCATGTTCCCAGGCCACAGGGTTCCAGAATCAATCCTCAGTTATGTTCCCAGGCTACAGGGTTCCAGAATAAAACCTCAGTCATGTTCCCAGTCCACAGGGTTCCAGAACCAAGGCTCAGTCAGGTTCCCGGGGCACAGTATTCCACAATCTAAATAGATGTCATGTTCCCAGGCCACAGTGTTCCAGAATCACGCCTCAGTCATGTTCCCAGGCCACAGGGATCCAGAATCAAACTTCAGTCATGTTGCCAGGCCATAGGGTACCACCATCAAACCTCAGTCATATTCCCAGGCCACAGGTTTCCAGAATCAAACCGATTTCATGTTCCCAGGCAACAGGGTACCGGAATCCAAACCGATGTCATGTTCCCAGGCCACAGGATTCCACACTCTAACATCAGTCATCTTCCCAGGCCAATGGTTTCCAGAATGAAACCTCAGTCATATTCCCAGGCCACATGGTTCCAGAATCAAACCTCAGTTGTGTTCCTAGGACACAGGGTTCCAGAATAAAACCTCAGTCATGTTCCCTGGACACAGGTTTCAGAAATAAAATCCCAGTCATGTTCCCAGGCCACAGGGTTCCACAATTAAACCTCAGTCATATTCCCAGGCCAGAGGGTTCCACAATCAAACCTCAGTTCTGTTGCCAGACCACGGTTCCCCCGTCAAGCCTCAGTCATTTTCCCAAGGCACAGGGTTCCAGAATCAAACCTCAGTCTTGTTCCCAGGACAGAGGTTGCCAGAATCAACCCGATATCATGTTCCCTAGCCACAGTCTTCCAGAATCAAACCTCAGTCCTGTTGCCAGGGCACAGGTTTTCACCATCAAACCTCAGGCATGTTCCCAAGCCACAGGGTTCCAGAAGCCACCGATGTCATGTTCCCAGGCCACAAGATTCCACACTCTAACATCAGTCATCTTCCCAGGCCCATGGTTTCCAGAATCAAACCTCAGTCATATTCCCAGGCCACATGGTTCCAGAATAAAACCTCAGTCATGTTCCCTGGACACAGGTTTCAGAAATAAACTCCCAGTCATGTTCCCAGGCCACAGGGTTCCACAATTAAACCTCAGTCATATTCTCAGGCCAGAGGGTTCCACAATCAAACCTCTGTCCTGTTGCTAGGCCACGGTTCCACCATCAAGCCTCAGTCATGTTCCCAGGAAAGACTGTTCCACAATCAAACCTAAGTCATCTTGCCAAGCCACAGGGTTCCACCATCAAGCCTCACTCATGTTGCCAGGCCACAGGTTTCAACCATCAAACCTCAGTCATGTTCCCAGTAAACAGGGCTCCAGAATCAAACCAATGTCAAATTCCCACGCCACGGGGTTCCAGTATCAGGCCTCAGTCATGTTCCCCGTGCACAGGGTGCCACAATCAAACTCAGTCATGTTGCCAGTCCACAGGTTTCTGCCATCACACCTCAGTCAAGTTGCCAGGCCACAGGGTTCCAGAATCAAGCCTCAGTCATTTTGCCAGGCCATAGTGTTCCACCATCAAACCTCAGTCATGATCTCAAGCCACATGTTTCCACAATGAAACCTCAGTCATTTTCCCAGGCCAAAGGTTTCTAGAATCAAACCTCAGTCATATTCCCAGGACACATGGTTCCAGAATCAAACCTGAGTCAGGTTCGCAGGCCACAGGTTTCAGCAATCAAACATCAATCATGTTCCCAGGACACAGGTGTCCAGAATCAAACCTCAGTCATGTTCCCAGGGAACAGGTTTCCAGAAACAAACCTCAGTCATGTTCCCAAGGCACAGGGTTCCAGAATCAAACCTCTGTCTTGTTCCCAGGACACAGGTTTCCAGAATCAACCCGATATCATGTTCCCTAGCCACAGTCTTCCAGAATCAAACCTCAGTCATGTTGCCAGGCCACAGGTTTCCACCATCAAACCTCAGGCAGGTTCCCAGGCCACAGGGTTCCAGAATCAAACCGTTCTCATGTTCCCAGCCCACAGGGTTCCAGAATCCACCGTTGTCATTTTCCCAGGCCACAAGATTCCAGAATCAATCCTCAGTTATGTTCCCAGGCTACAGGGTTCCAGAATAAAACCTCAGTCATGTTCCCAGTCCACAGGGTTCCAGAACCGAGGCTCAGTCAGGTTCCCGGGGCACAGTATTCCACAATCTAAACAGATGTCATGTTCCCAGGCCTCAGGGTTCCAGAATCCACCGATGTCATGTTCCCAGGCCACAGGGTTCCAGAATCAATCCTCAGTTATGTTCCCAGGCTACAGGGTTCCAGAATAAAACCTCAGTCATGTTCCCAGTCCACAGGGTTCCAGAACCAAGGCTCAGTCAGGTTCCCGGGGCACAGTATTCCACAATCTAAATAGATGTCATGTTCCCAGGCCACAGTGTTCCAGAATCACGCCTCAGTCATGTTCCCAGGCCACAGGGATCCAGAATCAAACTTCAGTCATGTTGCCAGGCCATAGGGTACCACCATCAAACCTCAGTCATATACCCAGGCCACAGGTTTCCAGAATCAAACCGATTTCATGTTCCCAGGCAACAGGGTACCGGAATCCAAACCGATGTCATGTTCCCAGGCCACAGGATTCCACACTCTAACATCAGTCATCTTCCCAGGACAATGGTTTCCAGAATCAAACCTCAGTCATATTCCCAGGCCACATGGTTCCAGAATCAAACCTCAGTTGTGTTCCCAGGACACAGGGTTCCAGAATAAAACCTCAGTCATGTTCCCTGGACACAGGTTTCAGAAATAAAATCCCAGTCATGTTCCCAGGCCACAGGGTTCCACAATTAAACCTCAGTCATATTCCCAGGCCAGAGGGTTCCACAATCAAACCTCAGTTCTGTTGCCAGACCACGGTTCCCCCGTCAAGCCTCAGTCATGTTCCCAGGGAACAGGCTTCCAGAAACAAACCTCAGTCATGTTCCCAAGGCACAGGGTTCCAGAATCAAACCTCAGTCTTGTTCCCAGGACACAGGTTGCCAGAATCAACCCGATATCATGTTCCCTAGCCACAGTCTTCCAGAATAAAACCTCAGTCCTGTTGCGAGGGCACAGGTTTCCACCATCAAACCTCAGGCATGTTCCCAAGCCACAGGGTTCCAGAAGCCACCGATGTCATGTTCCCAGGCCACAGGATTCCACACTCTAACATCAGTCATCTTCCCAGGCCAATGGTTTCCAGAATCAAACCTCAGTCATATTCCCAGGCCACATGGTTCCAGAATAAAACCTCAGTCATGTTCCCTGGACACAGGTTTCAGAAATAAACTCCCAGTCATGTTCCCAGGCCACAGGGTTCCACAATTAAACCTCAGTCATACTCCCAGGCCAGAGGGTTCCACAATCAAACCTCTGTCCTGTTGCTAGGCCACGGTTCCACCATCAAGCCTCAGTCATGTTCCCAGGAAAGACTGTTCCACAATCAAACCTAAGTCATCTTGCCAAGCCACAGGGTTCCACCATCAAGCCTCACTCATGTTGCCAGGCCACAGGGTTCCACCATCAAGCCTCACTCATGTTCCCAAGCCTGAGGGTTCCACTATCAAACCTCAATCATGTTGCCAGGCCACAGGTTTCAACCATCAAACCTCAGTCATGTTCCCAGTAAACAGGGCTCCAGAATCAAACCAATGTCAAGTTCCCACGCCACGGGGTTCCAGTATCAGGCCTCAGTCATGTTCCCCGTGCACAGGGTGCCACAATCAAACTCAGTCATGTTGCCAGTCCACAGGTTTCTGCCATCACACCTCAGTCAAGTTGCCAGGCCACAGGGTTCCAGAATCAAGCCTCAGTCATTTTGCCAGGCCATAGTGTTCCACCATCAAACCTCAGTCATGATCTCAAGCCACATGTTTCCACAATGAAACCTCAGTCATTTTCCCAGGCCAAAGGTTTCCAGAATCAAACCTCAGTCATATTCCCAGGACACATGGTTCCAGAATCAAACCTGAGTCAGGTTCGCAGGCCACAGGTTTCAGCAATCAAACATCAATCATGTTCCCAGGACACAGGTGTCCAGAATCAAACCTCAGTCATGTTCCCAGGGAACAGGTTTCCAGAAACAAACCTCAGTCATGTTCCCAAGGCACAGGGTTCCAGAATCAAACCTCTGTCTTGTTCCCAGGACACAGGTTTCCAGAATCAACCCGATATCATGTTCCCTAGCCACAGTCTTCCAGAATCAAACCTCAGTCATGTTGCCAGGCCACAGGTTTCCACCATCAAACCTCAGGCAGGTTCCCAGGCCACAGGGTTCCAGAATCAAACCGTTCTCATGTTCCCAGGCCACAGGGTTCCAGAATCCACCGTTGTCATTTTCCCAGGCCACAAGATTCCAGAATCAATCCTCAGTTATGTTCCCAGGCTACAGGGTTCCAGAATAAAACCTCAGTCATGTTCCCAGTCCACAGGGTTCCAGAACCGAGGCTCAGTCAGGTTCCCGGGGCACAGTATTCCACAATCTAAACAGATGTCATGTTCCCAGGCCTCAGGGTTCCAGAATCCACCGATGTCATGTTCCCAGGCCACAGGGTTCCAGAATCAATCCTCAGTTATTTTCCCAGGCTACAGGGTTCCAGAATAAAACCTCAGTCATGTTCCCAGTCCACAGGGTTCCAGAACCAAGGCTCAGTCAGGTTCCCGGGGCACAGTATTCCACAATCTAAATAGATGTCATGTTCCCATGCCACAGTGTTCCAGAATCACGCCTCAGTCATGTTCCCAGGCCACAGGGATCCAGAATCAAACTTCAGTCATGTTGCCAGGCCATAGGGTACCACCATCAAACCTCAGTCATATTCCCAGGCCATAGGTTTCCAGAATCAAACCGATTTCATGTTCCCAGGCAACAGGGTATCGGAATCCAAACCGATGTCCTGTTCCCAGGCCACAGGATTCCACACTCTAACATCAGTCATCTTCCCAGGCCAAAGGTTTCCAGAATCAAACCTCAGTCATATTCCCAGGCCACATGGTTCCAGAATCAAACCTCAGTTGTTTTCCCAGGACACAGGGTTCCAGAATAAAACCTCAGTCATGTTCCCTGGACACAGGTTTCAGAAATAAAATCCCAGTCATGTTCCCAGGCCACAGGGTTCCACAATTAAACCTCAGTCATATTCCCAGGCCAGAGGGTTCCACAATCAAACCTCAGTTCTGTTGCCAGACCACGGTTCCCCCGTCAAGCCTCAGTCATGTTCCCAGGGAACAGGCTTCCAGAAACAAACCTCAGTCATTTTCCCAAGGCACAGGGTTCCAGAATCAAACCTCAGTCTTGTTCCCAGGACACAGGTTGCCAGAATCAACCCGATATCATGTTCCCTAGCCACAGTCTTCCAGAATCAAACCTCAGTCCTGTTGCCAGGGCACAGGTTTCCACCATCAAACCTCAGGCATGTTCCCAAGCCACAGGGTTCCAGAAGCCACCGATGTCATGTTCCCAGGCCACAGGATTCCACACTCTAACATCAGTCATCTTCCCAGGCCAATGGTTTCCAGAATCAAACCTCAGTCATATTCCCAGGCCACATGGTTCCAGAATAAAACCTCAGTCATGTTCCCTGGACACAGGTTTCAGAAATAAACTCCCAGTCATGTTCCCAGGCCACAGGGTTCCACAATTAAACCTCAGTCATATTCCCAGGCCAGAGGGTTCCACAATCAAACCTCTGTCCTGTTGCTAGGCCACGGTTCCACCATCAAGCCTCACTCATGTTCCCAGGAAAGACTGTTCCACAATCAAACCTAAGTCATCTTGCCAAGCCACAGGGTTCCACCATCAAGCCTCACTCATGTTGCCAGGCCACAGGGTTCCACCATCAAGCCTCACTCATGTTCCCAAGCCTGAGGGTTCCACTATCAAACCTCAATCATGTTGCCAGGCCACAGGTTTCAACCATCAAACCTCAGTCATGTTCCCAGTAAACAGGGCTCCAGAATCAAACCAATGTCAAGTTCCCACGCCACGGGGTTCCAGTATCAGGCCTCAGTCATGTTCCCCGTGCACAGGGTGCCACAATCAAACTCAGTCATGTTGCCAGTCCACAGGTTTCTGCCATCACACCTCAGTCAAGTTGCCAGGCCACAGGGTTCCAGAATCAAGCCTCAGTCATTTTGCCAGGCCATAGTGTTCCACCATCAAACCTCAGTCATGATCCCAAGCCACATGTTTCCACAATGAAACCTCAGTCATTTTCCCAGGCCAAAGGTTTCCAGAATCAAACCTCAGTCATATTCCCAGGACACATGGTTCCAGAATCAAACCTGAGTCAGGTTCGCAGGCCACAGGTTTCAGCAATCAAACCTCAATCATGTTCCCAGGACACAGGTGTCCAGAATCAAACCTCAGTCATGTTCCCAGGGAACAGGTTTCCAGAAACAAACCTCAGTCATGTTCCCAAGGCACAGGGTTCCAGAATCAAACCTCTGTCTTGTTCCCAGGACACAGGTTTCCAGAATCAACCCGATATCATGTTCCCTAGCCACAGTCTTCCAGAATCAAACCTCAGTCATGTTGCCAGGCCACAGGTTTCCACCATCAAACCTCAGGCAGGTTCCCAGGCCACAGGGTTCCAGAATCAAACCGTTCTCATGTTCCCAGGCCACAGGGTTCCAGAATCCACCGTTGTCATTTTCCCAGGCCACAAGATTCCAGAATCAATCCTCAGTTATGTTCCCAGGCTACAGGGTTCCAGAATAAAACCTCAGTCATGTTCCCAGTCCAGAGGGTTCCAGAACCGAGGCTCAGTCAGGTTCCCGGGGCACAGTATTCCACAATCTAAACAGATGTCATGTTCCCAGGCCTCAGGGTTCCAGAATCCACCGATGTCATGTTCCCAGGCCACAGGGTTCCAGAATCAATCCTCAGTTATATTCCCAGGCTACAGGGTTCCAGAATAAAACCTCAATCATGTTCCCAGTCCACAGGGTTCCAGAACCAAGGCTCAGTCAGGTTCCCGGGCCACAGTATTCCACAATCTAAATAGATGTCATGTTCCCAGGCCACAGTGTTCCAGAATCACGCCTCAGTCATGTTCCCAGGCCACAGGGATCCAGAATCAAACTTCAGTCAAGTTGCCAGGCCATAGGGTACCACCATCAAACCTCAGTCATATACCCAGGCCACAGGTTTCCAGAATCAAACCGATTTCATGTTCCCAGGCAACAGGGTACCGGAATCCAAACCGATGTCATGTTCCCAGGCCACAGGATTCCACACTCTAACATCAGTCATCTTCCCAGGACAATGGTTTCCAGAATCAAACCTCAGTCATATTCCCAGGCCACATGGTTCCAGAATCAAACCTCAGTTGTGTTCCCAGGACACAGGGTTCCAGAATAAAACCTCAGTCATGTTCCCTGGACACAGGTTTCAGAAATAAAATCCCAGTCATGTTCCCAGGCCACAGGGTTCCACAATTAAACCTCAGTCATATTCCCAGGCCAGAGGGTTCCACAATCAAACCTCAGTTCTGTTGCCAGACCACGGTTCCCCCGTCAAGCCTCAGTCATGTTCCCAGGGAACAGGCTTCCAGAAACAAACCTCAGTCATGTTCCCAAGGCACAGGGTTCCAGAATCAAACCTCAGTCTTGTTCCCAGGACACAGGTTGCCAGAATCAACCCGATATCATGTTCCCTAGCCACAGTCTTCCAGAATAAAACCTCAGTCCTGTTGCGAGGGCACAGGTTTCCACCATCAAACCTCAGGCATGTTCCCAAGCCACAGGGTTCCAGAAGCCACCGATGTCATGTTCCCAAGCCACAGGATTCCACACTCTAACATCAGTCATCTTCCCAGGCCAATGGTTTCCAGAATCAAACCTCAGTCATATTCCCAGGCCACATGGTTCCAGAATAAAACCTCAGTCATGTTCCCTGGACACAGGTTTCAGAAATAAACTCCCAGTCATGTTCCCAGGCCACAGGGTTCCACAATTAAACCTCAGTCATATTCCCAGGCCAGAGGGTTCCACAATCAAACCTCTGTCCTGTTGCTAGGCCACGGTTCCACCATCAAGCCTCACTCATGTTCCCAGGAAAGACTGTTCCACAATCAAACCTAAGTCATCTTGCCAAGCCACAGGGTTCCACCATCAAGCCTCACTCATGTTGCCAGGCCACAGGGTTCCACCATCAAGCCTCACTCATGTTCCCAAGCCTGAGGGTTCCACTATCAAACCTCAATCATGTTGCCAGGCCACAGGTTTCAACCATCAAACCTCAGTCATGTTCCCAGTAAACAGGGCTCCAGAATCAAACCAATGTGAAGTTCCCACGCCACGGGGTTCCAGTATCAGGCCTCAGTCATGTTCCCCGTGCACAGGGTGCCACAATCAAACTCAGTCATGTTGCCAGTCCACAGGTTTCTGCCATCACACCTCAGTCAAGTTGCCAGGCCACAGGGTTCCAGAATCAAGCCTCAGTCATTTTGCCAGTCCATAGTGTTCCACCATCAAACCTCAGTCATGATCCCAAGCCACATGTTTCCACAATGAAACCTCAGTCATTTTCCCAGGCCAAAGGTTTCTAGAGTCAAACCTCAGTCATATTCCCAGGACACATGGTTCCAGAATCAAACCTGAGTCAGGTTCGCAGGCCACAGGTTTCAGCAATCAAAACTCAATCATGTTCCCAGGACACAGGTGTCCAGAATCAAACCTCAGTCATGTTCCCAGGGAACAGGTTTCCAGAAACAAACCTCAGTCATGTTCCCAAGGCACAGGGTTCCAGAAACAAACCTCTGTCTTGTTCCCAGGACACAGGTTTCCAGAATCAACCCGATATCATGTTCCCTAGCCACAGTCTTCCAGAATCAAACCTCAGTCATGTTGCCAGGCCACAGGTTTCCACCATCAAACCTCAGGCAGGTTCCCAGGCCACAGGGTTCCAGAATCAAACCGTTCTCATGTTCCCAGGCCACAGGGTTCCAGAATCCACCGTTGTCATTTTCCCAGGCCACAAGATTCCAGAATCAATCCTCAGTTATGTTCCCAGGCTACAGGGTTCCAGAATAAAACCTCAGTCATGTTCCCAGTCCAGAGGGTTCCAGAACCAAGGCTCAGTCAGGTTCCCGGGGCACAGTATTCCACAATCTAAACAGATGTCATGTTCCCAGGCCTCAGGGTTCCAGAATCCACCGATGTCATGTTCCCAGGCCACAGGGTTCCAGAATCAATCCTCAGTTATGTTCCCAGGCTACAGGGTTCCAGAATAAAACCTCAGTCATGTTCCCAGTCCACAGGGTTCCAGAACCAAGGCTCAGTCAGGTTCCCGGGGCACAGTATTCCACAATCTAAATAGATGTCATGTTCCCAGGCCACAGTGTTCCAGAATCACGCCTCAGTCATGTTCCCAGGCCACAGGGATCCAGAATCAAACTTCAGTCATGTTGCCAGGCCATAGGGTACCACCATCAAACCTCAGTCATATTCCCAGGCCACAGGTTTCCAGAATCAAACCGATTTCATGTTCCCAGGCAACAGGGTACCGGAATCCAAACCGATGTCATGTTCCCAGGCCACAGGATTCCACACTCTAACATCAGTCATCTTCCCAGGCCAATGGTTTCCAGAATGAAACCTCAGTCATATTCCCAGGCCACATGGTTCCAGAATCAAACCTCAGTTGTGTTCCTAGGACACAGGGTTCCAGAATAAAACCTCAGTCATGTTCCCTGGACACAGGTTTCAGAAATAAAATCCCAGTCATGTTCCCAGGCCACAGGGTTCCACAATTAAACCTCAGTCATATTCCCAGGCCAGAGGGTTCCACAATCAAACCTCAGTTCTGTTGCCAGACCACGGTTCCCCCGTCAAGCCTCAGTCATTTTCCCAAGGCACAGGGTTCCAGAATCAAACCTCAGTCTTGTTCCCAGGACAGAGGTTGCCAGAATCAACCCGATATCATGTTCCCTAGCCACAGTCTTCCAGAATCAAACCTCAGTCCTGTTGCCAGGGCACAGGTTTTCACCATCAAACCTCAGGCATGTTCCCAAGCCACAGGGTTCCAGAAGCCACCGATGTCATGTTCCCAGGCCACAAGATTCCACACTCTAACATCAGTCATCTTCCCAGGCCCATGGTTTCCAGAATCAAACCTCAGTCATATTCCCAGGCCACATGGTTCCAGAATAAAACCTCAGTCATGTTCCCTGGACACAGGTTTCAGAAATAAACTCCCAGTCATGTTCCCAGGCCACAGGGTTCCACAATTAAACCTCAGTCATATTCTCAGGCCAGAGGGTTCCACAATCAAACCTCTGTCCTGTTGCTAGGCCACGGTTCCACCATCAAGCCTCAGTCATGTTCCCAGGAAAGACTGTTCCACAATCAAACCTAAGTCATCTTGCCAAGCCACAGGGTTCCACCATCAAGCCTCACTCATGTTGCCAGGCCACAGGTTTCAACCATCAAACCTCAGTCATGTTCCCAGTAAACAGGGCTCCAGAATCAAACCAATGTCAAATTCCCACGCCACGGGGTTCCAGTATCAGGCCTCAGTCATGTTCCCCGTGCACAGGGTGCCACAATCAAACTCAGTCATGTTGCCAGTCCACAGGTTTCTGCCATCACACCTCAGTCAAGTTGCCAGGCCACAGGGTTCCAGAATCAAGCCTCAGTCATTTTGCCAGGCCATAGTGTTCCACCATCAAACCTCAGTCATGATCTCAAGCCACATGTTTCCACAATGAAACCTCAGTCATTTTCCCAGGCCAAAGGTTTCTAGAATCAAACCTCAGTCATATTCCCAGGACACATGGTTCCAGAATCAAACCTGAGTCAGGTTCGCAGGCCACAGGTTTCAGCAATCAAACATCAATCATGTTCCCAGGACACAGGTGTCCAGAATCAAACCTCAGTCATGTTCCCAGGGAACAGGTTTCCAGAAACAAACCTCAGTCATGTTCCCAAGGCACAGGGTTCCAGAATCAAACCTCTGTCTTGTTCCCAGGACACAGGTTTCCAGAATCAACCCGATATCATGTTCCCTAGCCACAGTCTTCCAGAATCAAACCTCAGTCATGTTGCCAGGCCACAGGTTTCCACCATCAAACCTCAGGCAGGTTCCCAGGCCACAGGGTTCCAGAATCAAACCGTTCTCATGTTCCCAGCCCACAGGGTTCCAGAATCCACCGTTGTCATTTTCCCAGGCCACAAGATTCCAGAATCAATCCTCAGTTATGTTCCCAGGCTACAGGGTTCCAGAATAAAACCTCAGTCATGTTCCCAGTCCACAGGGTTCCAGAACCGAGGCTCAGTCAGGTTCCCGGGGCACAGTATTCCACAATCTAAACAGATGTCATGTTCCCAGGCCTCAGGGTTCCAGAATCCACCGATGTCATGTTCCCAGGCCACAGGGTTCCAGAATCAATCCTCAGTTATGTTCCCAGGCTACAGGGTTCCAGAATAAAACCTCAGTCATGTTCCCAGTCCACAGGGTTCCAGAACCAAGGCTCAGTCAGGTTCCCGGGGCACAGTATTCCACAATCTAAATAGATGTCATGTTCCCAGGCCACAGTGTTCCAGAATCACGCCTCAGTCATGTTCCCAGGCCACAGGGATCCAGAATCAAACTTCAGTCATGTTGCCAGGCCATAGGGTACCACCATCAAACCTCAGTCATATACCCAGGCCACAGGTTTCCAGAATCAAACCGATTTCATGTTCCCAGGCAACAGGGTACCGGAATCCAAACCGATGTCATGTTCCCAGGCCACAGGATTCCACACTCTAACATCAGTCATCTTCCCAGGACAATGGTTTCCAGAATCAAACCTCAGTCATATTCCCAGGCCACATGGTTCCAGAATCAAACCTCAGTTGTGTTCCCAGGACACAGGGTTCCAGAATAAAACCTCAGTCATGTTCCCTGGACACAGGTTTCAGAAATAAAATCCCAGTCATGTTCCCAGGCCACAGGGTTCCACAATTAAACCTCAGTCATATTCCCAGGCCAGAGGGTTCCACAATCAAACCTCAGTTCTGTTGCCAGACCACGGTTCCCCCGTCAAGCCTCAGTCATGTTCCCAGGGAACAGGCTTCCAGAAACAAACCTCAGTCATGTTCCCAAGGCACAGGGTTCCAGAATCAAACCTCAGTCTTGTTCCCAGGACACAGGTTGCCAGAATCAACCCGATATCATGTTCCCTAGCCACAGTCTTCCAGAATAAAACCTCAGTCCTGTTGCGAGGGCACAGGTTTCCACCATCAAACCTCAGGCATGTTCCCAAGCCACAGGGTTCCAGAAGCCACCGATGTCATGTTCCCAGGCCACAGGATTCCACACTCTAACATCAGTCATCTTCCCAGGCCAATGGTTTCCAGAATCAAACCTCAGTCATATTCCCAGGCCACATGGTTCCAGAATAAAACCTCAGTCATGTTCCCTGGACACAGGTTTCAGAAATAAACTCCCAGTCATGTTCCCAGGCCACAGGGTTCCACAATTAAACCTCAGTCATACTCCCAGGCCAGAGGGTTCCACAATCAAACCTCTGTCCTGTTGCTAGGCCACGGTTCCACCATCAAGCCTCACTCATGTTCCCAGGAAAGACTGTTCCACAATCAAACCTAAGTCATCTTGCCAAGCCACAGGGTTCCACCATCAAGCCTCACTCATGTTGCCAGGCCACAGGGTTCCACCATCAAGCCTCACTCATGTTCCCAAGCCTGAGGGTTCCACTATCAAACCTCAATCATGTTGCCAGGCCACAGGTTTCAACCATCAAACCTCAGTCATGTTCCCAGTAAACAGGGCTCCAGAATCAAACCAATGTGAAGTTCCCACGCCACGGGGTTCCAGTATCAGGCCTCAGTCATGTTCCCCGTGCACAGGGTGCCACAATCAAACTCAGTCATGTTGCCAGTCCACAGGTTTCTGCCATCACACCTCAGTCAAGTTGCCAGGCCACAGGGTTCCAGAATCAAGCCTCAGTCATTTTGCCAGTCCATAGTGTTCCACCATCAAACCTCAGTCATGATCCCAAGCCACATGTTTCCACAATGAAACCTCAGTCATTTTCCCAGGCCAAAGGTTTCTAGAGTCAAACCTCAGTCATATTCCCAGGACACATGGTTCCAGAATCAAACCTGAGTCAGGTTCGCAGGCCACAGGTTTCAGCAATCAAAACTCAATCATGTTCCCAGGACACAGGTGTCCAGAATCAAACCTCAGTCATGTTCCCAGGGAACAGGTTTCCAGAAACAAACCTCAGTCATGTTCCCAAGGCACAGGGTTCCAGAAACAAACCTCTGTCTTGTTCCCAGGACACAGGTTTCCAGAATCAACCCGATATCATGTTCCCTAGCCACAGTCTTCCAGAATCAAACCTCAGTCATGTTGCCAGGCCACAGGTTTCCACCATCAAACCTCAGGCAGGTTCCCAGGCCACAGGGTTCCAGAATCAAACCGTTCTCATGTTCCCAGGCCACAGGGTTCCAGAATCCACCGTTGTCATTTTCCCAGGCCACAAGATTCCAGAATCAATCCTCAGTTATGTTCCCAGGCTACAGGGTTCCAGAATAAAACCTCAGTCATGTTCCCAGTCCAGAGGGTTCCAGAACCAAGGCTCAGTCAGGTTCCCGGGGCACAGTATTCCACAATCTAAACAGATGTCATGTTCCCAGGCCTCAGGGTTCCAGAATCCACCGATGTCATGTTCCCAGGCCACAGGGTTCCAGAATCAATCCTCAGTTATGTTCCCAGGCTACAGGGTTCCAGAATAAAACCTCAGTCATGTTCCCAGTCCACAGGGTTCCAGAACCAAGGCTCAGTCAGGTTCCCGGGGCACAGTATTCCACAATCTAAATAGATGTCATGTTCCCAGGCCACAGTGTTCCAGAATCACGCCTCAGTCATGTTCCCAGGCCACAGGGATCCAGAATCAAACTTCAGTCATGTTGCCAGGCCATAGGGTACCACCATCAAACCTCAGTCATATTCCCAGGCCACAGGTTTCCAGAATCAAACCGATTTCATGTTCCCAGGCAACAGGGTACCGGAATCCAAACCGATGTCATGTTCCCAGGCCACAGGATTCCACACTCTAACATCAGTCATCTTCCCAGGCCAATGGTTTCCAGAATGAAACCTCAGTCATATTCCCAGGCCACATGGTTCCAGAATCAAACCTCAGTTGTGTTCCTAGGACACAGGGTTCCAGAATAAAACCTCAGTCATGTTCCCTGGACACAGGTTTCAGAAATAAAATCCCAGTCATGTTCCCAGGCCACAGGGTTCCACAATTAAACCTCAGTCATATTCCCAGGCCAGAGGGTTCCACAATCAAACCTCAGTTCTGTTGCCAGACCACGGTTCCCCCGTCAAGCCTCAGTCATTTTCCCAAGGCACAGGGTTCCAGAATCAAACCTCAGTCTTGTTCCCAGGACAGAGGTTGCCAGAATCAACCCGATATCATGTTCCCTAGCCACAGTCTTCCAGAATCAAACCTCAGTCCTGTTGCCAGGGCACAGGTTTTCACCATCAAACCTCAGGCATGTTCCCAAGCCACAGGGTTCCAGAAGCCACCGATGTCATGTTCCCAGGCCACAAGATTCCACACTCTAACATCAGTCATCTTCCCAGGCCCATGGTTTCCAGAATCAAACCTCAGTCATATTCCCAGGCCACATGGTTCCAGAATAAAACCTCAGTCATGTTCCCTGGACACAGGTTTCAGAAATAAACTCCCAGTCATGTTCCCAGGCCACAGGGTTCCACAATTAAACCTCAGTCATATTCTCAGGCCAGAGGGTTCCACAATCAAACCTCTGTCCTGTTGCTAGGCCACGGTTCCACCATCAAGCCTCAGTCATGTTCCCAGGAAAGACTGTTCCACAATCAAACCTAAGTCATCTTGCCAAGCCACAGGGTTCCACCATCAAGCCTCACTCATGTTGCCAGGCCACAGGTTTCAACCATCAAACCTCAGTCATGTTCCCAGTAAACAGGGCTCCAGAATCAAACCAATGTCAAATTCCCACGCCACGGGGTTCCAGTATCAGGCCTCAGTCATGTTCCCCGTGCACAGGGTGCCACAATCAAACTCAGTCATGTTGCCAGTCCACAGGTTTCTGCCATCACACCTCAGTCAAGTTGCCAGGCCACAGGGTTCCAGAATCAAGCCTCAGTCATTTTGCCAGGCCATAGTGTTCCACCATCAAACCTCAGTCATGATCTCAAGCCACATGTTTCCACAATGAAACCTCAGTCATTTTCCCAGGCCAAAGGTTTCTAGAATCAAACCTCAGTCATATTCCCAGGACACATGGTTCCAGAATCAAACCTGAGTCAGGTTCGCAGGCCACAGGTTTCAGCAATCAAACATCAATCATGTTCCCAGGACACAGGTGTCCAGAATCAAACCTCAGTCATGTTCCCAGGGAACAGGTTTCCAGAAACAAACCTCAGTCATGTTCCCAAGGCACAGGGTTCCAGAATCAAACCTCTGTCTTGTTCCCAGGACACAGGTTTCCAGAATCAACCCGATATCATGTTCCCTAGCCACAGTCTTCCAGAATCAAACCTCAGTCATGTTGCCAGGCCACAGGTTTCCACCATCAAACCTCAGGCAGGTTCCCAGGCCACAGGGTTCCAGAATCAAACCGTTCTCATGTTCCCAGCCCACAGGGTTCCAGAATCCACCGTTGTCATTTTCCCAGGCCACAAGATTCCAGAATCAATCCTCAGTTATGTTCCCAGGCTACAGGGTTCCAGAATAAAACCTCAGTCATGTTCCCAGTCCACAGGGTTCCAGAACCGAGGCTCAGTCAGGTTCCCGGGGCACAGTATTCCACAATCTAAACAGATGTCATGTTCCCAGGCCTCAGGGTTCCAGAATCCACCGATGTCATGTTCCCAGGCCACAGGGTTCCAGAATCAATCCTCAGTTATGTTCCCAGGCTACAGGGTTCCAGAATAAAACCTCAGTCATGTTCCCAGTCCACAGGGTTCCAGAACCAAGGCTCAGTCAGGTTCCCGGGGCACAGTATTCCACAATCTAAATAGATGTCATGTTCCCAGGCCACAGTGTTCCAGAATCACGCCTCAGTCACGTTCCCAGGCCACAGGGATCCAGAATCAAACTTCAGTCATGTTGCCAGGCCATAGGGTACCACCATCAAACCTCAGTCATATTCCCAGGCCACAGGTTTCCAGAATCAAACCGATTTCATGTTCCCAGGCAAAAGGGTACCGGAATCCAAACCGATGTCATGTTCCCAGGCCACAGGATTCCACACTCTAACATCAGTCATCTTCCCAGGCCAATGGTTTCCAGAATCAAACCTCAGTCATATTCCCAGGCCACATGGTTCCAGAATCAAACCTCAGTTGTGTTCCCAGGACACAGGGTTCCAGAATAAAACCTCAGTCATGTTCCCTGGACACAGGTTTCAGAAATAAAATCCCAGTCATGTTCCCAGGCCACAGGGTTCCACAATTAAACCTCAGTCATATTCCCAGGCCAGAGGGTTCCACAATCAAACCTCAGTTCTGTTGCCAGACCACGGTTCCCCCGTCAAGCCTCAGTCATGTTCCCAGGGAACAGGCTTCCAGAAACAAACCTCAGTCATTTTCCCAAGGCACAGGGTTCCAGAATCAAACCTCAGTCTTGTTCCCAGGACACAGGTTGCCAGAATCAACCCGATATCATGTTCCCTAGCCACAGTCTTCCAGAATCAAACCTCAGTCCTGTTGCCAGGGCACAGGTTTCCACCATCAAACCTCAGGCATGTTCCCAAGCCACAGGGTTCCAGAAGCCACCGATGTCATGTTCCCAGGCCACAGGATTCCACACTCTAACATCAGTCATCTTCCCAGGCCCATGGTTTCCAGAATCAAACCTCAGTCATATTCCCAGGCCACATGGTTCCAGAATAAAACCTCAGTCATGTTCCCTGGACACAGGTTTCAGAAATAAACTCCCAGTCATGTTCCCAGGCCACAGGGTTCCACAATTAAACCTCAGTCATATTCTCAGGCCAGAGGGTTCCACAATCAAACCTCTGTCCTGTTGCTAGGCCACGGTTCCACCATCAAGCCTCAGTCATGTTCCCAGGAAAGACTGTTCCACAATCAAACCTAAGTCATCTTGCCAAGCCACAGGGTTCCACCATCAAGCCTCACTCATGTTGCCAGGCCACAGGGTTCCACCATCAAGCCTCACTCATGTTCCCAAGCCTGAGGGTTCCACTATCAAACCTCAATCATGTTGCCAGGCCACAGGTTTCAACCATCAAACCTCAGTCATGTTCCCAGTAAACAGGGCTCCAGAATCAAACCAATGTCAAGTTCCCACGCCACGGGGTTCCAGTATCAGGCCTCAGTCATGTTCCCCGTGCACAGGGTGCCACAATCAAACTCAGTCATGTTGCCAGTCCACAGGTTTCTGCCATCACACCTCAGTCAAGTTGCCAGGCCACAGGGTTCCAGAATCAAGCCTCAGTCATTTTGCCAGGCCATAGTGTTCCACCATCAAACCTCAGTCATGATCCCAAGCCACATGTTTCCACAATGAAACCTCAGTCATTTTCCCAGGCCAAAGGTTTCCAGAATCAAACCTCAGTCATATTCCCAGGACACATGGTTCCAGAATCAAACCTGAGTCAGGTTCACAGGCCACAGGTTTCAGCAATCAAACCTCAATCATGTTCCCAGGACACAGGTGTCCAGAATCAAACCTCAGTCATGTTCCCAGGGAACAGGTTTCCAGAAACAAACCTCAGTCATGTTCCCAAGGCACAGGGTTCCAGAATCAAACCTCAGTCTTGTTCCCAGGACACAGGTTTCCAGAATCAACCCGATATCATGTTCCCTAGCCACAGTCTTCCAGAATCAAACCTCAGTCATGTTGCCAGGCCACAGGTTTCCACCATCAAACCTCAGGCAGGTTCCCAGGCCACAGGGTTCCAGAATCAAACCGTTCTCATGTTCCCAGGCCACAGGGTTCCAGAATCCACCGTTGTCATTTTCCCAGGCCACAAGATTCCAGAATCAATCCTCAGTTATGTTCCCAGGCTACAGGGTTCCAGAATAAAACCTCAGTCATGTTCCCATTCCACAGGGTTCCAGAACCGAGGCTCAGTCAGGTTCCCGGGGCACAGTATTCCACAATCTAAACTGATGTCATGTTCCCAGGCCTCAGGGTTCCAGAATCCACCGATGTCATGTTCCCAGGCCACAGGGTTCCAGAATCAATCCTCAGTTATTTTCCCAGGTTACAGGGTTCCAGAATAAAACCTCAGTCATGTTCCCAGTCCACAGGGTTCCAGAACCAAGGCTCAGTCAGGTTCCCGGGGCACAGTATTCCACAATCTAAATAGATGTCATGTTCCCAGGACACAGTGTTCCAGAATCACGCCTCAGTCATGTTCCCAGGCCACAGGGATCCAGAATCAAACTTCAGTCATGTTGCCAGGCCATAGGGTACCACCATCAAACCTCAGTCATATTCCCAGGCCACAGGTTTCCAGAATCAAACCGATTTCATGTTCCCAGGCAACAGGGTATCGGAATCCAAACCGATGTCATGTTCCCAGGCCACAGGATTCCACACTCTAACATCAGTCATCTTCCCAGGCCAAAGTTTTCCAGAATCAAACCTCAGTCATATTCCCAGGCCACATGGTTCCAGAATCAAACCTCAGTTGTTTTCCCAGGACACAGGGTTCCAGAATAAAACCTCAGTCATGTTCCCTGGACACAGGTTTCAGAAATAAAATCCCAGTCATGTTCCCAGGCCACAGGGTTCCACAATTAAACCTCAGTCATATTCCCAGGCCAGAGGGTTCCACAATCAAACCTCAGTTCTGTTGCCAGACCACGGTTCCCCCGTCAAGCCTCAGTCATGTTCCCAGGGAACAGGCTTCCAGAAACAAAACTCAGTCATGTTCCCAAGGCACAGGGTTCCAGAATCAAACCTCAGTCTTGTTCCCAGGACACAGGTTGCCAGAATCAACCCGATATCATGTTCCCTAGCCACAGTCTTCCAGAATCAAACCTCAGTCCTGTTGCCAGGCCACAGGTTTCCACCATCAAACCTCAGGCATGTTCCCAAGCCAC
The DNA here is from genome assembly GCF_965194825.1 of Balaenoptera physalus. Classification (NCBI taxonomy): domain Eukaryota; kingdom Metazoa; phylum Chordata; class Mammalia; order Artiodactyla; family Balaenopteridae; genus Balaenoptera; species Balaenoptera physalus. The sequence goes on from NW_028124474.1 coordinate 27,366, forward strand.
AGGGTTCCAGAAGCCACCGATGTCATGTTCCCAGGCCACAGGATTCCACACTCTAACATCAGTCATCTTCCCAGGCCAATGGTTTCCAGAATCAAACCTCAGTCATATTCCCAGGCCACATGGTTCCAGAATAAAACCTCAGTCATGTTCCCTGGACACAGGTTTCAGAAATAAACTCCCAGTCATGTTCCCAGGCCACAGGGTTCCACAATTAAACCTCAGTCATATTCCCAGGCCAGAGGGTTCCACAATCAAACCTCTGTCCTGTTGCTAGGCCACGGTTCCACCATCAAGCCTCAGTCATGTTCCCAGGAAAGACTGTTCCACAATCAAACCTAAGTCATCTTGCCAAGCCACAGGGTTCCACCATCAAGCCTCACTCATGTTGCCAGGCCACAGGGTTCCACCATCAAGCCTCACTCATGTTCCCAAGCCTGAGGGTTCCACTATCAAACCTCAATCATGTTGCCAGGCCACAGGTTTCAACCATCAAACCTCAGTCATGTTCCCAGTAAACAAGGCTCCAGAATCAAACCAATGTCAAGTTCCCACGCCACGGGGTTCCAGTATCAGGCCTCAGTCATGTTTCCCGTGCACAGGGTGCCACAATCGAACTCAGTCATGTTGCCAGTCCACAGGTTTCTGCCATCACACCTCAGTCAAGTTGCCAGGCCACAGGGTTCCAGAATCAAGCCTCAGTCATTTTGCCAGGCCATAGTGTTCCACCATCAAACCTCAGTCATGATCCCAAGCCACATGTTTCCACAATGAAACCTCAGTCATTTTCACAGGCCAAAGGTTTCCAGAATCAAACCTCAGTCATATTCCCAGGACACATGGTTCCAGAATCAAACCTGAGTCAGGTTCGCAGGCCACAGGTTTCAGCAATCAAACCTCAATCATGTTCCCAGGACACAGGTGTCCAGAATCAAACCTCAGTCATGTTCCCAGGGAACAGGTTTCCAGAAACAAACCTCAGTCATGTTCCCAAGGCACAGGGTTCCAGAATCAAACCTCTGTCTTGTTCCCAGGACACAGGTTTCCAGAATCAACCCGATATCATGTTCCCTAGCCACAGTCTTCCAGAATCAAACCTCAGTCATGTTGCCAGGCCACAGGTTTCCACCATCAAACCTCAGGCAGGTTCCCAGGCCACAGGGTTCCAGAATCAAACCGTTCTCATGTTCCCAGGCCACAGGGTTCCAGAATCCACCGTTGTCATTTTCCCAGGCCACAAGATTCCAGAATCAATCCTCAGTTATGTTCCCAGGCTACAGGGTTCCAGAATAAAACCTCAGTCATGTTCCCAGTCCACAGGGTTCCAGAACCGAGGCTCAGTCAGGTTCCCGGGGCACAGTATTCCACAATCTAAACTGATGTCATGTTCCCAGGCCTCAGGGTTCCAGAATCCACCGATGTCATGTTCCCAGGCCACAGGGTTCCAGAATCAATCCTCAGTTATTTTCCCAGGCTACAGGGTTCCAGAATAAAACCTCAGTCATGTTCCCAGTCCACAGGGTTCCAGAACCAAGGCTCAGTCAGGTTCCCGGGGCACAGTATTCCACAATCTAAATAGATGTCATGTTCCCAGGCCACAGTGTTCCAGAATCACGCCTCAGTCATGTTCCCAGGCCACAGGGATCCAGAATCAAACTTCAGTCATGTTGCCAGGCCATAGGGTACCACCATCAAACCTCAGTCATATTCCCAGGCCACAGGTTTCCAGAATCAAACCGATTTCATGTTCCCAGGCAACAGGGTATCGGAATCCAAACCGATGTCATGTTCCCAGGCCACAGGATTCCACACTCTAACATCAGTCATCTTCCCAGGCCAAAGGTTTCCAGAATCAAACCTCAGTCATATTCCCAGGCCACATGGTTCCAGAATCAAACCTCAGTTGTTTTCCCAGGACACAGGGTTCCAGAATAAAACCTCAGTCATGTTCCCTGGACACAGGTTTCAGAAATAAAATCCCAGTCATGTTCCCAGGCCACAGGGTTCCACAATTAAACCTCAGTCATATTCCCAGGCCAGAGGGTTCCACAATCAAACCTCAGTTCTGTTGCCAGACCACGGTTCCCCCGTCAAGCCTCAGTCATGTTCCCAGGGAACAGGCTTCCAGAAACAAAACTCAGTCATGTTCCCAAGGCACAGGGTTCCAGAATCAAACCTCAGTCTTGTTCCCAGGACACAGGTTGCCAGAATCAACCCGATATCATGTTCCCTAGCCACAGTCTTCCAGAATCAAACCTCAGTCCTGTTGCCAGGCCACAGGTTTCCACCATCAAACCTCAGGCATGTTCCCAAGCCACAGGGTTCCAGAAGCCACCGATGTCATGTTCCCAGGCCACAGGATTCCACACTCTAACATCAGTCATCTTCCCAGGCCAATGGTTTCCAGAATCAAACCTCATTCATATTCCCAGGCCACATGGTTCCAGAATCAAACCTGAGTCAGGTTCGCAGGCCACAGGTTTCAGCAATCAAACCTCAGTCATGTTCCCTGGACACAGGTTTCAGAAATAAACTCCCAGTCATGTTCCCAGGCCACAGGGTTCCACAATTAAACCTCAGTCATATTCCCAGGCCAGAGGGTTCCACAATCAAACCTCTGTCCTGTTGCTAGGCCACGGTTCCACCATCAAGCCTCAGTCATGTTCCCAGGAAAGACTGTTCCACAATCAAACCTAAGTCATCTTGCCAAGCCACAGGGTTCCACCATCAAGCCTCACTCATGTTGCCAGGCCACAGGGTTCCACCATCAAGCCTCACTCATGTTCCCAAGCCTGAGGGTTCCACTATCAAACCTCAATCATGTTGCCAGGCCACAGGTTTCAACCATCAAACCTCAGTCATGTTCCCAGTAAACAAGGCTCCAGAATCAAACCAATGTCAAGTTCCCACGCCACGGGGTTCCAGTATCAGGCCTCAGTCATGTTTCCCGTGCACAGGGTGCCACAATCGAACTCAGTCATGTTGCCAGTCCACAGGTTTCTGCCATCACACCTCAGTCAAGTTGCCAGGCCACAGGGTTCCAGAATCAAGCCTCAGTCATTTTGCCAGGCCATAGTGTTCCACCATCAAACCTCAGTCATGATCCCAAGCCACATGTTTCCACAATGAAACCTCAGTCATTTTCACAGGCCAAAGGTTTCCAGAATCAAACCTCAGTCATATTCCCAGGACACATGGTTCCAGAATCAAACCTGAGTCAGGTTCGCAGGCCACAGGTTTCAGCAATCAAACCTCAATCATGTTCCCAGGACACAGGTGTCCAGAATCAAACCTCAGTCATGTTCCCAGGGAACAGGTTTCCAGAAACAAACCTCAGTCATGTTCCCAAGGCACAGGGTTCCAGAATCAAACCTCTGTCTTGTTCCCAGGACACAGGTTTCCAGAATCAACCCGATATCATGTTCCCTAGCCACAGTCTTCCAGAATCAAACCTCAGTCATGTTGCCAGGCCACAGGTTTCCACCATCAAACCTCAGGCAGGTTCCCAGGCCACAGGGTTCCAGAATCAAACCGTTCTCATGTTCCCAGGCCACAGGGTTCCAGAATCCACCGTTGTCATTTTCCCAGGCCACAAGATTCCAGAATCAATCCTCAGTTATGTTCCCAGGCTACAGGGTTCCAGAATAAAACCTCAGTCATGTTCCCAGTCCACAGGGTTCCAGAACTGAGGCTCAGTCAGGTTCCCGGGGCACAGTATTCCACAATCTAAACAGATGTCATGTTCCCAGGCCTCAGGGTTCCAGAATCCACCGATGTCATGTTCCCAGGCCACAGGGTTCCAGAATCAATCCTCAGTTATGTTCCCAGGCTACAGGGTTCCAGAATAAAACCTCAGTCATGTTCCCAGTCCACAGGGTTCCAGAACCAAGGCTCAGTCAGGTTCCCGGGGCACAGTATTCCACAATCTAAATAGATATCATGTTCCCAGGCCACAGTGTTCCAGAATCACGCCTCAGTCATGTTCCCAGGCCACAGGGATCCAGAATCAAACTTCAGTCATGTTGCCAGGCCATAGGGTACCACCATCAAACCTCAGTCATATTCCCAGGCCACAGGTTTCCAGAATCAAACCGATTTCATGTTCCCAGGCAACAGGGTACCGGAATCCAAACCGATGTCATGTTCCCAGGCCACAGGATTCCACACTCTAACATCAGTCATCTTCCCAGGCCAATGGTTTCCAGAATCAAACCTCAGTCATATTCCCAGGCCACATGGTTCCAGAATCAAACCTCAGTTGTGTTCCCAGGACACAGGGTTCCAGAATAAAACCTCACTCATGTTCCCTGGACACAGGTTTCAGAAATAAAATCCCAGTCATGTTCCCAGGGCACAGGGTTCCACAATTAAACCTCAGTCATATTCCCTGGCCAGAGGGTTCCACAATCAAACCTCAGTTCTGTTGCCAGACCACGGTTCCCCCGTCAAGCCTCAGTCATGTTCCCAGGGAACAGGCTTCCAGAAACAAACCTCAGTCATGTTCCCAAGGCACAGGGTTCCAGAATCAAACCTCAGTCTTGTTCCCAGGACACAGGTTGCCAGAATCAACCCGATATCATGTTCCCTAGCCACAGTCTTCCAGAATAAAACCTCAGTCCTGTTGCCAGGGCACAGGTTTCCACCATCAAACCTCAGGCATGTTCCCAAGCCACAGGGTTCCAGAAGCCACCGATGTCATGTTCCCAGGCCACAGGATTCCACACTCTAACATCAGTCATCTTCCCAGGCCAATGGTTTCCAGAATCAAACCTCAGTCATATTCCCAGTCCACATGGTTCCAGAATAAAACCTCAGTCATGTTCCCTGGACACAGGTTTCAGAAATAAACTCCCAGTCATGTTCCCAGGCCACAGGGTTCCACAATTAAACCTCAGTCATATTCCCAGGCCAGAGGGTTCCACAATCAAACCTCTGTCCTGTTGCTAGGCCACGGTTCCACCATCAAGCCTCAGTCATGTTCCCAGGAAAGACTGTTCCACAATCAAACCTAAGTCACCTTGCCAAGCCACAGGGTTCCACCATCAAGCCTCACTCATGTTGCCAGGCCACAGGGTTCCACCATCAAGCCTCACTCATGTTCCCAAGCCTGAGGGTTCCACTATCAAACCTCAATCATGTTGCCAGGCCACAGGTTTCAACCATCAAACCTCAGTCATGTTCCCAGTAAACAGGGCTCCAGAATCAAACCAATGTCAAGTTCCCACGCCACGGGGTTCCAGTATCAGGCCTCAGTCATATTTCCCGTGCACAGGGTGCCACAATCAAACTCAGTCATGTTGCCAGTCCACAGGTTTCTGCCATCACACCTCAGTCAAGTTGCCAGGCCACAGGGTTCCAGAATCAAGCCTCAGTCATTTTGCCAGGCCATAGTGTTCCACCATCAAACCTCAGTCATGATCCCAAGCCACATGTTTCCACAATGAAACCTCAGTCATTTTCCCAGGCCAAAGGTTTCCAGAATCAAACCTCAGTCATATTCCCAGGACACATGGTTCCAGAATCAAACCTGAGTCAGGTTCGCAGGCCACAGGTTTCAGCAATCAAACCTCAATCATGTTCCCAGGACACAGGTGTCCAGAATCAAACCTCAGTCATGTTCCCAGGGAACAGGTTTCCAGAAACAAACCTCAGTCATGTTCCCAAGGCACAGGGTTCCAGAATCAAACCTCTGTCTTGTTCCCAGGACACAGGTTTCCAGAATCAACCGGATATCATGTTCCCTAGCCACAGTCTTCCAGAATCAAACCTCAGTCATGTTGCCAGGCCACAGGTTTCCACCATCAAACCTCAGGCAGGTTCCCAGGCCACAGGGTTCCAGAATCAAACCGTTCTCATGTTCCCAGGCCACAGGTTTCCAGAATCCACCGTTGTCATTTTCCCAGGCCACAAGATTCCAGAATCAATCCTCAGTTATATTCCCAGGCTACAGGGTTCCAGAATAAAACCTCAGTCATGTTCCCAGTCCACAGGGTTCCAGAACTGAGGCTCAGTCAGGTTCCCGGGGCACAGTATTCCACAATCTAAACAGATGTCATGTTCCCAGGCCTCAGGGTTCCAGAATCCACCGATGTCATGTTCCCAGGCCACAGGGTTCCAGAATCAATCCTCAGTTATGTTCCCAGGCTACAGGGTTCCAGAATAAAACCTCAGTCATGTTCCCAGTCCACAGGGTTCCAGAACCAAGGCTCAGTCAGTTTCCCGGGGCACAGTATTCCACAATCTAAATAGATGTCATGTTCCCAGGCCACAGTGTTCCAGAATCACGCCTCAGTCATGTTCCCAGGCCACAGGGATCCAGAATCAAACTTCAGTCATGTTGCCAGGCCATAGGGTACCACCATCAAACCTGAGTCATATTCCCAGGCCACAGGTTTCCAGAATCAAACCGATTTCATGTTCCCAGGCAACAGGGTACCGGAATCCAAACCGATGTCATGTTCCCAGGCCACAGGATTCCACACTCGAACATCAGTCATCTTCCCAGGCCAATGGTTTCCAGAATCAAACCTCAGTCATATTCCCAGGCCACATGGTTCCAGAATCAAACCTCAGTTGTGTTCCCAGGACACAGGGTTCCAGAATAAAACCTCAGTCATGTTCCCTGGACACAGGTTTCAGAAATAAAATCCCAGTCATGTTCCCAGGCCACAGGGTTCCACAATTAAACCTCAGTCATATTCCCTGGCCAGAGGGTTCCACAATCAAACCTCAGTTCTGTTGCCAGACCACGGTTCCCCCGTCAAACCTCAGTCATGTTCCCAGGGAACAGGCTTCCAGAAACAAACCTCAGTCATGTTCCCAAGGCACAGGGTTCCAGAATCAAACCTCAGTCTTGTTCCCAGGACACAGGTTGCCAGAATCAACCCGATATCATGTTCCCTAGCCACAGTCTTCCAGAATAAAACCTCAGTCCTGTTGCCAGGGCACAGGTTTCCACCATCAAACCTCAGGCATGTTCCCAAGCCACAGGGTTCCAGAAGCCACCGATGTCATGTTCCCAGGCCACAGGATTCCACACTCTAACATCAGTCATCTTCCCAGGCCAATGGTTTCCAGAATCAAACCTCAGTCATATTCCCAGTCCACATGGTTCCAGAATAAAACCTCAGTCATGTTCCCTGGACACAGGTTTCAGAAATAAACTCCCAGTCATGTTCCCAGGCCACAGGGTTCCACAATTAAACCTCAGTCATATTCCCAGGCCAGAGGGTTCCACAATCAAACCTCTGTCCTGTTGCTAGGCCACGGTTCCACCATCAAGCCTCAGTCATGTTCCCAGGAAAGACTGTTCCACAATCAAACCTAAGTCATCTTGCCAAGCCACAGGGTTCCACCATCAAGCCTCACTCATGTTGCCAGGCCACAGGGTTCCACCATCAAGCCTCACTCATGTTCCCAAGCCTGAGGGTTCCACTATCAAACCTCAATCATGTTGCCAGGCCACAGGTTTCAACCATCAAACCTCAGTCATGTTCCCAGTAAACAGGGCTCCAGAATCAAACCAATGTGAAGTTCCCACGCCACGGGGTTCCAGTATCAGGCCTCAGTCATGTTCCCCGTGCACAGGGTGCCACAATCAAACTCAGTCATGTTGCCAGTCCACAGGTTTCTGCCATCACACCTCAGTCAAGTTGCCAGGCCACAGGGTTCCAGAATCAAGCCTCAGTCATTTTGCCAGGCCATAGTGTTCCACCATCAAACCTCAGTCATGATCCCAAGCCACATGTTTCCACAATGAAACCTCAGTCATTTTCCCAGGCCAAAGGTTTCCAGAATCAAACCTCAGTCATATTCCCAGGACACATGGTTCCAGAATGAAACCTGAGTCAGGTTCGCAGGCCACAGGTTTCAGCAATCAAACCTCAGTCATGTTCCCAGGACACAGGTTTCCAGAATCAACCCGATATCATATTCCCTAGCCACAGTCTTCCAGAATCAAACCTCAGTCATGTTGCCAGGCCACAGGTTTCCACCATCAAACCTCAGGCATGTTCCCAGGCCACAGGTTTCCAGAATCAAACCGTTCTCATGTTCCCAGGCCACAGGGTTCCAGAATCCACCGTTGTCATTTTCCCAGGCCACAAGATTCCAGAATCAATCCTCAGTTATGTTCCCAGGCTACAGGGTTCCAGAATAAAACCTCAGTCATGTTCCCAGTCCACAGGGTTCCAGAACCGAGGCTCATTCAGGTTCCCGGGGCACAGTATTCCACAATCCAAATAGATGTGATGTTCCCAGGCCTCAGGGTTCCAGAATCCACCGATGTCATGTTCCCAGGGCACAGGGTTCCAGAATCAATCCTCAGTTATGTTCCCAGGCTACAGGGTTCCAGAATAAAACCTCAGTCATGTTCCCAGGCCACAGGGTTCCAGAACCAAGGCTCAGTCAGGTTCCCGGGGCACAGTATTCCACAATCTAAATAGATGTCATGTTCCCAGGCCACAGTGTTCCAGAATCACGCCTCAGTCATGTTCCCAAGCCACAGGGATCCAGAATCAAACTTCAGTCATGTTGCCAGGCCATAGGGTACCACCATCAAACCTCAGTCATATTCCCAGGCCACAGGTTTCCAGAATCAAACCGATTTCATGTTCCCAGGCAACAGGGTACCGGAATCCAAACCGATGTCATGTTCCCAGGCCACAGGATTCCACACTCTAACATCAGTCATCTTCCCAGGCCAATGGTTTCCAGAATCAAACCTCAGTCATATTCCCAGGCCACATGGTTACAGAATCAAACCTCAGTTGTGTTCCCAGGACACAGGGTTCCAGAATAAAACCTCAGTCATGTTCCCTGGACACAGGTTTCAGAAATAAAATCCCAGTCATGTTCCCAGGCCACAGGGTTCCACAATTAAACCTCAGTCATATTCCCAGGCCAGAGGGTTCCACAATCAAACCTCAGTTCTGTTGCCAGACCACGGTTCCACCGTCAAGCCTCAGTCATGTTCCCAGGGAACAGGCTTCCAGAAACAAACCTCAGTCATGGTCCCAAGGCACCGGGTTCCAGAATCAAACCTCAGTCTTGTTCCCAGGACACAGGTTGCCAGAATCAACCCGATATCATGTTCCCTAGCCACAGTCTTCCAGAATCAAACCTCAGTCCTGTTGCCAGGCCACAGGTCTCCACCATCAAACCTCAGGCATGTTCCCAGGCCACAGGATTCCACACTCTAACATCAGTCATCTTCCCAGGCCAATGGTTTCCAGAATCAAACCTCAGTCATATTCCCAGGCCACATGGTTCCAGAATAAAACCTCAGTCATGTTCCCTGGACACAGGTTTCAGAAATAAACTCCCAGTCATGTTCCCAGGCCACAGGGTTCCACAATTAAACCTCAGTCATATTCCCAGGCCAGAGGGTTCCACAATCAAACCTCTGTCCTGTTGCTAGGCCACGGTTCCACCATCAAGCCTCACTCATGTTCCCAGGAAAGACTGTTCCACAATCAAACCTAAGTCATCTTGCCAAGCCACAGGGTTCCACCATCAAGCCTCACTCATGTTGCCAGGCCACAGGGTTCCACCATCAAGCCTCACTCATGTTCCCAAGCCTGAGGGTTCCACTATCAAACCTCAATCATGTTGCCAGGCCACAGGTTTCAACCATCCAACCTCAGTCATGTTCCCAGTAAACAGGGCTCCAGAATCAAACCAATGTCAAGTTCCCACACCACGGGGTTCCAGTATCAGGCCTCAGTCATGTTCCCCGTGCACAGGGTGCCACAATCAAACTCAGTCATGTTGCCAGTCCACAGGTTTCTGCCATCACACCTCAGTCAAGTTGCCAGGCCACAGGGTTCCAGAATCAAGCCTCAGTCATTTTGCCAGGCCATAGTGTTCCACCATCAAACCTCAGTCATGATCCCAAGCCACATGTTTCCACAATGAAACCTCAGTCATTTTCCCAGGCCAAAGGTTTCCAGAATCAAACCTCAGTCATATTCCCAGGACACATGGTTCCAGAATCAAACCTCAGTCATGTTCGCAGGCCACAGGTTTCAGCAATCAAACCTCAGTCATGTTCCCAGGACACAGGTGTCCAGAATCAAACCTCAGTCATGTTCCCAGGGAACAGGTTTCCAGAAACAAACCTCAGTCTTGTTCCCAGGACACAGGTTTCCAGAATCAACCCGATATCATGTTCCCTAGCCAGAGTCTTCCAGAATCAAACCTCAGTCATGTTGCCAGGCCACAGGTTTCCACCATCAAACCTCAGGCATGTTCCCAGGCCACAGGTTTCCAGAATCAAACCGTTCTCATGTTCCCAGGCCACAGGGTTCCAGAATCCACCGTTGTCATTTTCCCAGGCCACAAGATTCCAGAATCAATCCTCAGTTATGTTCCCAGGCTACAGGGTTCCAGAATAAAACCTCAGTCATGTTCCCAGTCCACAGGGTTCCAGAACCGAGGCTCAGTCAGGTTCCCGGGGCACAGTATTCCACAATCCAAATAGATGTGATGTTCCCAGGCCTCAGGGTTCCAGAATCCACGGATGTCATGTTCCCAGGGCACAGGGTTCCAGAATCAATCCTCAGTTATGTTCCCAGGCTACAGGGTTCCAGAATAAAACCTCAGTCATGTTCCCAGTCCACAGGGTTCCAGAACCAAGGCTCAGTCAGGTTCCCGGGGCACAGTATTCCACAATCTAAATAGATGTCATGTTCCCAGGCCACAGTGTTCCAGAATCACGCCTCAGTCATGTTCCCAAGCCACAGGGATCCAGAATCAAACTTCAGTCATGTTGCCAGGCCATAGGGTACCACCATCAAACCTCAGTCATATTCCCAGGCCACAGGTTTCCAGAATCAAACCGATTTCATGTTCCCAGGCAACAGGGTACCGGAATCCAAACCGATGTCATGTTCCCAGGCCACAGGATTCCACACTCTAACATCAGTCATCTTCCCAGGCCAATGGTTTCCAGAATCAAACCTCAGTCATATTCCCAGGCCACATGGTTCCAGAATCAAACCTCAGTTGTGTTCCCAGGACACAGGGTTCCAGAATAAAACCTCAGTCATGTTCCCTGGACACAGGTTTCAGAAATAAAATCCCAGTCATGTTCCCAGGCCACAGGGTTCCACAATTAAACCTCAGTCATATTCCCAGGCCAGAGGTTTCCACAATCAAACCTCAGTTCTGTTGCCAGACCACGGTTCCACCATCAAGCCTCAGTCATGTTCCCAGGGAACAGGCTTCCAGAAACAAACCTCAGTCATGTTCCCAAGGCACAGGGTTCCAGAATCAAACCTCAGTCTTGTTCCCAGGACACAGGTTGCCAAAATCAACCCGATATCATGTTCCCTAGCCACAGTCTTCCAGAATCAAACCTCAGTCCTGTTGCCAGGCCACAGGTTTCCACCATGAAACCTCAGGCATGTTCCCAGGCCACAGGGTTCCAGAATCCACCGATGTCATGTTCCCAGGCCACAGGATTCCACACTCTAACATCAGTCATCTTCCCAGGCCAATGGTTTCCAGAATCAAACCTCAGTCATATTCCCAGGCCACATGGTTCCAGAATAAAACCTCTGTCTTGTTGCTAGGCCACGGTTCCACCATCAAGCCTCACTCATGTTCCCAGGAAAGACTGTTCCACAATCAAACCTAAGTCATCTTGCCAAGCCACAGGGTTCCACCATCAAGCCTCACTCATGTTGCCAGGCCACAGGGTTCCACCATCAAGCCTCACTCATGTTCCCAAGCCTGAGGGTTCCACTATCAAACCTCAATCATGTTGCCAGGCCACAGGTTTCAACCATCAAACCTCAGTCATGTTCCCAGTAAACAGGGCTCCAGAATCAAACCAAAGTCAAGTTCCCACGCCACGGGGTTCCAGTATCAGGCCTCAGTCATGTTCCCCGTGCACAGGGTGCCACAATCAAACTCAGTCATGTTGCCAGGCCACAGGTTTCTGCCATCACACCTCAGTCAAGTTGCCAGGCCACAGGGTTCCAGAATCAAGCCTCAGTCATTTTGCCAGGCCATAGTGTTCCACCATCAAACCTCAGTCATGATCCCAAGCCACATGTTTCCACAATGAAACCTCAGTCATTTTCCCAGGCCAAAGGTTTCCAGAAACAAACCTCAGTCATATTCCCAGGACACATGGTTCCAGAATCAAACCTGAGTCAGGTTCGCAGGCCACAGGTTTCAGCAATCAAACCACAGTCATGTTCCCAGGACACAGGTGTCCAGAATCAAACCTCAGTCATGTTCCCAGGGAACAGGTTTCCAGAAACAAACCTCAGTCATGTTCCCAAGGCACAAGGTTCCAGAATCAAACCTCAGTCTTGTTCCCAGGACACAGGTTTCCAGAATCAACCCGATATCATGTTCCCTAGCCACAGTCTTCCAGAATCAAACCTCAGTCATGTTGCCAGGCCACAGGTTTCCACCATCAAACCTCAGGCATGTTCCCAGGCCACAGGGTTCCAGAATCAAACCGTTCTCATGTTCCCAGGCCACAGGGTTCCAGAATCCACCGTTGTCATTTTCCCAGGCCACAAGATTCCAGAATCAATCCTCAGTTATGTTCCCAGGCTACAGGGTTCCAGAATAAAACCTCAGTCATGTTCCCAGTCACAGCGTTCCAGAACCGAGGCTCAGTCAGGTTCCCGGGGCACAGTATTCCACAATCTAAACAAATGTCATGTTCCCAGGCCTCAGGGTTCCAGAATCCACCGATGTCATGTTCCCAGGCCACAGGGTTCCAGAATCACGCCTCAGTCATGTTCCCAGGCCACAGGGATCCAGAATCAAACCGATTTCATGTTCCCAGGCAACAGGGTACCGGAATCCAAACCGATGTCATGATCCCAGGCCACAGGATTCCACACTCTAACATCAGTCTTCTTCCCAGGCCAATGGTTTCTAGAATCAAACCTCAGTCATGTTCCCAAGGCACAGGGTTCCAGAATCAAACCTCAGTCTTGTTCCCAGGACACAGGTTGCCAGAATCAACCCGATATCATGTTCCCTAGCCACAGTCTTCCAGAATCAAACCTCAGTCCTGTTGCCAGGCCACAGGTTTCCACCATCAAACCTCAGGCATGTTCCCAGGCCACAGGGTTCCAGAATCCACCGATGTCATGTTCCCAGGCCACAGGATTCCACACTCTAACATCAGTCATCTTCCCAGGCCAATGGTTTCCAGAATCAAACCTCAGTCATATTCCCATGCCACATGGTTCCAAAATAAAACCTCAGTCATGTTCCCTGGACACAGGTTTCAGAAATAAACTCCCAGTCATGTTCCCAGGCCACAGGGTTCCACAATTAAACCTCAGTCATATTCCCAGGCCAGAGGGTTCCACAATCAAACCTCTGTCCTGTTGCTAGGCCACGGTTCCACACTCAAGCCTCAGTCATGTTCCCAGGAAAGACTGTTCCACAATCAAACCTAAGTCATCTTGCCAAGCCACAGGGTTCCACCATCAAGCCTCACTCATGTTGCCAGGCCACAGGGTTCCACCATCAAACCTCAGGCATGTTCCCAGGCCACAGGGTTCCAGAATCAAACCGTTCTCATGTTCCCAGGCCACAGGGTTCCAGAATCCACCGTTGTCATTTTCCCAGACCACACGATTCCAGAATCAATCCTCAGTTATGTTCCCAGGCTACAGGGTTCCAGAATAAAACCTCAGTCATGTTCCCAGTCCACAGGGTTCCAGAACAGAGGCTCAGTCAGGTTACCGGGGCACAGTATTCCACAATCTAAACAGATGTCATGTTCCCAGGCCTCAGGGTTCCAGAATCCACCGATGTCATGTTCCCAGGCCACAGGTTTCCAGAATCAATCCTCAGTTATGTTCCCAGGCTACAGGGTTCCAGAATAAAACCTCAGTCATGTTCCCAGTCCACAGGGTTGCAGAACCAAGGCTCAGTCAGGTTCCCGGGGCACAGTATTCCACAATCTAAATAGATGTCATGCTCCCAGGCCACAGTGTTCCAGAATCACGCCTCAGTCATGTTCCCAGGCCACAGGGATCCAGAATCAAACTTCAGTCATGTTGCCAGGCCATAGGGTACCACCATCAAACCTCAGTCATATTCCCAGGCCACAGGTTTCCAGAATCAAACCGATTTCATGTTCCCAGGCAACAGGGTACCGGAATCCGAACCGATGTCATGTTCCCAGGCCACAGGATTCCACACTCTAACATCAGTCATCTTCCCAGGCCAATGGTTTCCCGAATCAAACCTCAGTCATATTCCCAGGCCACATGGTTCCAGAATCAAACCTCAGTTGTGTTCCCAGGACACAGGGTTCCAGAATAAAACCTCAGTCATGTTCCCTGGACACAGGTTTCAGAAATAAAATCCCAGTCATGTTCCCAGGCCTCAGGGTTCCACAATTAAACCTCAGTCATATTCCCAGGCCAGAGGGTTCCACAATCAAACCTCAGTTCTGTTGCCAGACCACGGTTCCACCGTCAAGCCTCAGTCATGTTCCCAGGGAACAGGCTTCCAGAAACAAACCTCAGTCATGTTCCCAAGGCACAGGGTTCCAGAATCAAACCTCAGTCTTGTTCCCAGGACACAGGTTGCCAGAATCAACGCGATATCATGTTCCCTAGCCACAGTCTTCAAGAATCAAACCTCAGTCCTGTTGCCAGGCCACAGGTTTCCACCATCAAACCTCAGGCATGTTCCCAGGCCACAGGGTTCCAGAATCCACCGATGTCATGTTCCCAGGCCACAGGATTCCACACTCTAACATCAGTCATCTTCCCAGGCCAATGGTTTCCAGAATCAAACCTCAGTCATATTCCCAGGCCACATGGTTCCAAAATAAAACCTCAGTCATGTTCCCTGGACACAGGTTTCAGAAATAAACTCCCAGTCATGTTCCCAGGCCACAGGTTTCCACAATGAAACCTCAGTCATATTCCCAGGCCAGAGGGATCCACAACCAAACCTCTGTCCTGTTGCTAGGCCACGGTTCCACCATCAAGCCTCAGTCATGTTCCCAGGAAAGACTGTTCCACAATCAAACCTAAGTCATCTTGCCAAGCCACAGGGTTCCACCATCAAGCCTCACTCATGTTGCCAGGCCACAGGGTTCCACCATCAAGCCTCACTCATGTTCCCAAGCCTGAGGGTTCCACTATCAAACCTCAATCATGTTGCCAGGCCACAGGTTTCAACCATCCAACCTCAGTCATGTTCCCAGTAAACAGGGCTCCAGAATCAAACCAATGTCAAGTTCCCACGCCACGGGGTTCCAGTATCAGGCCTCAGTCATGTTCCCCGTGCACAGGGTGCCACAATCAAACTCAGTCATGTTGCCAGTCCACAGGTTTCTGCCATCACACCTCAGTCAAGTTGCCAGGCCACAGGGTTCCAGAATCAAGCCTCAGTCATTTTGCCAGGCCATAGTGTTCCACCATCAAACCTCAGTCATGATCCCAAGCCACATGTTTCCACAATGAAACCTCAGTCATTTTCCCAGGCCAAAGGTTTCCAGAATCAAACCTCAGTCATATTCCCAGGACACATGGTTCCAGAATCAAACCTGAGTCAGGTTCGCAGGCCACAGGTTTCAGCAATCAAACCTCAGTCATGTTCCCAGGACACAGGTGTCCAGAATCAAACCTCAGTCATGTTCCCAGGGAATAGGTTTCCAGGAACAAACCTCAGTCATGTTCCCAAGGCACAGGGTTCGAGAATCAAACCTCAGTCTTGTTCCCAGGACACAGGTTTCCAGAATCAACCCGATATCATGTTCCCTAGCCACAGTCTTCCAGAATCAAACCTCAGTCATGTTGCCAGGACACAGGTTTCCACCATCAAACCTCAGGCATGTTCCCAGGCCACAGGGTTCCAGAATCAAACCGTTCTCATGTTCCCAGGCCACAGGGTTCCAGAATCCACCGTTGTCATTTTCCCAGGCCACAAGATTCCAGAATCAATCCTCAGTTATGTTCCCAGGCTACAGGGTTCCAGAATATAATCTCAGTCATGTTCCCAGTCCACAGGGTTCCAGAACCGAGGCTCAGTCAGGTTCCCGGGGCACAGTATTCCACAATCTAAACAGATGTCATGTTCCCAGGCCTCAGGGTTCCAGAATCCACCGATGTCATGTTCCCAGGCCACAGGGTTCCAGAATCAATCCTCAGTTATGTCCCCAGGCTACAGTGTTCCAGAATAAAACCTCAGTCATGTTCCCAGTCCACAGGGTTCCAGAACCAAGGCTCAGTCAGGTTCCCGGGGCACAGTATTCCACAATCTAAACAGATGTCATGTTCCCAGGCCTCAGGGTTCCAGAATCCACTGATGTCATGTTCCCAGGCCACAGGGTTCCAGAATCAATCCTCAGTTATGTTTCCAGGCCATAGGGTACCACCATCAAACCACAGTCATATTCCCAGGCCACAGGTTTCCAGAATCAAACCGATTTCATGTTCCCAGGCAACAGGGTACCGGAATCCAAACCGATGTCATGTTCCCAGGCCACAGGATTCCACACTCTAACATCAGTCATCTTCCCAGGCCAATGGTTTCCAGAATCAAACCTCAGTCATATTCCCAGGCCACATGATTCCAGAATCAAATCTCAGTTGTGTTCCCAGGACACAGGGTTCCAGAATAAAACCTCAGTCATGTTCCCTGGACACAGGTTTCAGAAATAAAATCCCAGTCATGTTCCCAGGCCACAGGGTTCCACAATTAAACCTCAGTCATATTCCCAGGCCAGAGGGTTCCACAATCAAACCTCAGTTCTGTTGCCAGACCACGGTTCCACCATCAAGCCTCAGTCATGTTCCCAGGGAACAGGCTTCCAGAAACAAACCTCAGTCATGTTCCCAAGGCACAGGGTTCCAGAATCAAACCTCAGACTTGTTCCCAGGACACAGGTTGCCAGAATCAACCCGATATCATGTTCCCTAGCCACAGTCTTCCAGAATCAAACCTCAGTCCTGTTGCCAGGCCACAGGTTTCCACCATCAAAACTCAGGCATGTTCCCAGGCCACAGGGTTCCAGAATCCACCGATGTCATGTTCCCCGGCCACAGGATTCCACACTCTAACATCAGTCATCTTCCCAGGCCAATGGTTTCCAGAATCAAACCTCAGTCATATTCCCAGGCCACATGGTTCCAGAATAAAACCTCAGTCATGTTCCCTGGACACAGGTTTCAGAAATAAACTCCCAGTCATGTTCCCAGGCCACAGGTTTCCACAATGAAACCTCAGTCATATTCCCAGGCCAGAGGGATCCACAACCAAACCTCTGTCCTGTTGCTAGTCCACGGTTCCACCATCAAGCCTCAGTCATGTTCCCAGGAAAGACTGTTCCACAATCAAACCTAAGTCATCTTGCCAAGCCACAGGGTTCCACCATCAAGCCTCACTCATGTTGCCAGGCCACAGGGTTCCACCATCAAGCCTCACTCATGTTCCCAAGCCTGAGGGTTCCACTATCAAACCTCAATCATGTTGCCAGGCCACAGGTTTCAACCATCCAACCTCAGTCATGTTCCCAGTAAACAGGGCTCCAGAATCAAACCAATGTCAAGTTCCCACGCCACGGGGTTCCAGTATCAGGCCTCAGTCATGTTCCCCGTGCACAGGGTGCCACAATCAAACTCAGTCATGTTGCCAGTCCACAGGTTTCTGCCATCACACCTCAGTCAAGTTGCCAGGCCACAGGGTTCCAGAATCAAGCCTCAGTCATTTTGCCAGGCCATAGTGTTCCACCATCAAACCTCAGTCATGATCCCAAGCCACATGTTTCCACAATGAAACCTCAGTCATTTTCCCAGGCCAAAGGTTTCCAGAATCAAACCTCAGTCATATTCCCAGGACACATGGTTCCAGAATCAAACCTGAGTCAGGTTCGCAGGCCACAGGTTTCAGCAATCAAACCTCAGTCATGTTCCCAGGACACAGGTGTCCAGAATCAAACCTCAGTCATGTTCCCAGGGAATAGGTTTCCAGAAACAAACCTCAGTCATGTTCCCAAGGCACAGGGTTCCAGAATCAAACCTCAGTCTTGTTCCCAGGACACAGGTTTCCAGAATCAACCCGATATCATGTTCCCTAGCCACAGTCTTCCAGAATCAAACCTGTCATGTTGCCAGGACACAGGTTTCCACCATCAAACCTCAGGCATGTTCCCAGGCCACAGGGTTCCAGAATCAAACCGTTCTCATGTTCCCAGGCCACAGGGTTCCAGAATCCACCGTTGTCATTTTCCCAGGCCACAAGATTCCAGAATCAATCCTCAGTTATGTTCCCAGGCTACAGGGTTCCAGAATATAATCTCAGTCATGTTCCCAGTCCACAGGGTTCCAGAACCGAGGCTCAGTCAGGTTCCCGGGGCACAGTATTCCACAATCTAAACAGATGTCATGTTCCCAGGCCTCAGGGTTCCAGAATCCACCGATGTCATGTTCCCAGGCCACAGGGTTCCAGAATCAATCCTCAGTTATGTCCCCAGGCTACAGTGTTCCAGAATAAAACCTCAGTCATGTTCCCAGTCCACAGGGTTCCAGAACCAAGGCTCAGTCAGGTTCCCGGGGCACAGTATTCCACAATCTAAACAGATGTCATGTTCCCAGGCCTCAGGGTTCCAGAATCCACTGATGTCATGTTCCCAGGCCACAGGGTTCCAGAATCAATCCTCAGTTATGTTTCCAGGCCATAGGGTACCACCATCAAACCACAGTCATATTCCCAGGCCACAGGTTTCCAGAATCAAACCGATTTCATGTTCCCAGGCAACAGGGTACCGGAATCCAAACCGATGTCATGTTCCCAGGCCACAGGATTCCACACTCTAACATCAGTCATCTTCCCAGGCCAATGGTTTCCAGAATCAAACCTCAGTCATATTCCCAGGCCACATGATTCCAGAATCAAATCTCAGTTGTGTTCCCAGGACACAGGGTTCCAGAATAAAACCTCAGTCATGTTCCCTGGACACAGGTTTCAGAAATAAAATCCCAGTCATGTTCCCAGGCCACAGGGTTCCACAATTAAACCTCAGTCATATTCCCAGGCCAGAGGGTTCCACAATCAAACCTCAGTTCTGTTGCCAGACCACGGTTCCACCATCAAGCCTCAGTCATGTTCCCAGGGAACAGGCTTCCAGAAACAAACCTCAGTCATGTTCCCAAGGCACAGGGTTCCAGAATCAAACCTCAGACTTGTTCCCAGGACACAGGTTGCCAGAATCAACCCGATATCATGTTCCCTAGCCACAGTCTTCCAGAATCAAACCTCAGTCCTGTTGCCAGGCCACAGGTTTCCACCATCAAAACTCAGGCATGTTCCCAGGCCACAGGGTTCCAGAATCCACCGATGTCATGTTCCCCGGCCACAGGATTCCACACTCTAACATCAGTCATCTTCCCAGGCCAATGGTTTCCAGAATCAAACCTCAGTCATATTCCCAGGCCACATGGTTCCAGAATAAAACCTCAGTCATGTTCCCTGGACACAGGTTTCAGAAATAAACTCCCAGTCATGTTCCCAGGCCACAGGATTCCACAATTAAACCTCAGTCATATTCCCAGGCCAGAGGGTTCCACAATCAACCCTCTGTCCTGTTGCTAGGCCACGGTTCCACCATCAAGCCTCACTCATGTTCCCAGGAAAGACTGTTCCACAATCAAACCTAAGTCATCTTGCCAAGCCACAGGGTTCCACCATCAAGCCTCACTCATGTTGCCAGGCCACAGGGTTCCACCATCAAGCCTCACTCATGTTCCCAAGCCTGAGGGTTCCACTATCAAACCTCAATCATGTTGCCAGGCCACAGGTTTCAACCATCAAACCTCAGTCATGTTCCCAGTAAACAGGGCTCCAGAATCAAACCAATGTCAAGTTCCCACGCCACGGGGTTCCAGTATCAGGCCTCAGTCATGTTCCCCGTGCACAGGGTGCCACAATCAAACTCAGTCATGTTGCCAGTCCACAGGTTTCTGCCATCACACCTCAGTCAAGTTGCCAGGCCACAGGGTTCCAGAATCAAGCCTCAGTCATTTTGCCAGGCCATAGTGTTCCACCATCAAACCTCAGTCATGATCCCAAGCCACATGTTTCCACAATGAAACCTCAGTCATTTTCCCAGGCCAAAGGTTTCCAGAATCAAACCTCAGTCATATTCCCAGGACACATGGTTCCAGAATCAAACCTGAGTCATGTTCGCAGGCCACAGGTTTCAGCAATCAAACCTCAGTCATGTTCCCAGGACACAGGTGTCCAGAATCAAACCTCAGTCATGTTCCCAGGGAACAGGTTTCCAGAAACAAACCTCAGTCATGTTCCCAAGGCACAGGGTTCCAGAATCAAACCTCAGTCTTGTTCCCAGGACACAGGTTTCCAGAATCAACCCGATATCAGGTTCCCTAGCCACAGTCTTCCAGAATCAAACCTCAGTCATGTTGCCAGGCCACAGGTTTCCACCATCAAACCTCAGGCATGTTCCCAGGCCACAGGGTTCCAGAATCAAACCGTTCCCATGTTCCCAGGCCACAGGGTTCCAGAATCCACCGTTGTCATTTTCCCAGGCCACAAGATTCCAGAATCAATCCTCAGTTATGTTCCCAGGCTACAGGGTTCCAGAATAAAACCTCAGTCATGTTCCCAGTCCACAGGGTTCCAGAACCGAGGCTCAGTCAGGTTCCCGGGGCACAGTATTCCACAATCTAAACAGATGTCATGTTCCCAGGCCTCAGGGTTCCAGAATCCACCGATGTCATGTTCCCAGGCCACAGGTTTCCAGACTCAATCCTCAGTTATGTTCCCAGGCTACAGGGTTCCAGAATAAAACCTCAGTCATGTTCCCAGTCCACAGGGTTCCAGAACCAAGGCTCAGTCAGGTTCCCGGGGCACAGTATTCCACAATCTAAATAGATGTCATGTTACCAGGCCACAGTGTTCCAGAATCACGCCTCAGTCATGTTCCCAAGCCACAGGGATCCAGAATCAAACTTCAGTCATGTTGCCAGGCCATAGGGTACCACCATCAAACCTCAGTCATATTCCCAGGCCACAGGTTTCCAGAATCAAACCGATTTCATGTTCCCAGGCAACAGGGTACCGGAATCCAAACCGATGTCATGTTCCCAGGCCACAGGATTCCACACTCTAACATCAGTCATCTTCCCAGGCCAATGGTTTCCAGAATCAAACCTCAGTCATATTCCCAGGCCACATGGATCCAGAATCAAACCTCAGTTGTGCTCCCAGGACACAGGGTTCCAGAATAAAACCTCAGTCATGTTCCCTGGACACAGGTTTCAGAAATAAACTCCCAGTCATGTTCCCAGGCCACAGGGTTCCACAATTAAACCTCAGTCATATTCCCAGGCCAGAGGGTTCCACAATCAAACCTCAGTTCTGTTGCCAGACCACGGTTCCCCCGTCAAGCCTCAGTCATGTTCCCAGGGAACAGGCTTCCAGAAACAAACCTCAGTCATGTTCCCAAGGCACAGGGTTCCAGAATCAAACCTCAGTCTTGTTCCCAGGACACAGGTTGCCAGAATCAACCCGATATCATGTTCCCTAGCCACAGTCTTCCAGAATCAAACCTCAGTCCTGTTGCCAGGCCACAGGTTTCCACCATCAAACCTCAGGCATGTTCCCAGGCCACAGGGTTCCAGAATCCACCGATGTCATGTTCCCAGGCCACAGGATTCCACACTCTAACATCAGTCATCTTCCCAGGCCAATGGTTTCCAGAATCAAACCTCAGTCATATTCCCAGGCCAGAGGGTTCCACAATCAAACCTCTGTCCTGTTGCTAGGCCACGGTTCCACCATCAAGCCTCAGTCATGTTCCCAGGGAACAGGCTTCCAGAAACAAACCTCAGTCATGTTCCCAAGGCACAGGGTTCCAGAATCAAACCTCAGGCTTTTTCCCAGGACACAGGTTGCCAGAATCAACCCGATATCATGTTCCCTAGCCACAGTCTTCCAGAATCAAACCTCAGTCCTGTTGCCAGGCCACAGGTTTCCACCATGAAACCTCAGGCATGTTCCCAGGCCACAGGGTTTCAGAATCCACCGATGTCATGTTCCCAGGCCACAGGATTCCACACTCTAACATCAGTCATCTTCCCAGGCCAATGGTTTCCAGAATCAAACCTCAGTCATATTCCCAGGCCACATGGTTCCAGAATAAAACCTCAGTCATGTTCCCTGGACACAGGTTAGAGAAGTAAACTCCCAGTCATGTTCCCAGGCCACAGGGTTCCACAATTAAACCTCAGTCATATTCCCAGGCCAGAGGGTTCCACAATCAAACCTCTGTCTTGTTGCTAGGCCACGGTTCCACCATCAAGCCTCACTCATGTTCCCAGGAAAGACTGTTCCACAATCAAACCTAAGTCATCTTGCCAAGACACAGGGTTCCACCATCAAGCCTCACTCATGTTGCCAGGCCACAGGGTTCCACCATCAAGCCTCACTCATGTTCCCAAGCCTGAGGGTTCCACTATCAAACCTCAATCATGTTGCCAGGCCACAGGTTTCAACCATCAAACCTCAGTCATGTTCCCAGTAAACAGGGCTCCAGAATCAAACCAATGTCAAGTTCCCACGCCACGGGGTTCCAGTATCAGGCCTCAGTCATGTTCCCCGTGCACAGGGTGCCACAATCAAACTCAGTCATGTTGCCAGTCCACAGGTTTCTGCCATCACACCTCAGTCAAGTTGCCAGGCCACAGGGTTCCAGAATCAAGCCTCAGTCATTTTGCCAGGCCATAGTGTTCCACCATCAAACCTCAGTCATGATCCCAAGCCACATGTTTCCACAATGAAACCTCAGTCATTTTCCCAGGCCAAAGGTTTCCAGAAACAAACCTCAGTCATATTCCCAGGACACATGGTTCCAGAATCAAACCTGAGTCAGGTTCGCAGGCCACAGGTTTCAGCAATCAAACCACAGTCATGTTCCCAGGACACAGGTGTCCAGAATCAAACCTCAGTCATGTTCCCAGGGAACAGGTTTCCAGAAACAAACCTCAGTCATTTTCCCAAGGCACAAGGTTCCAGAATCAAACCTCAGTCATGTTGCCAGGCCACAGGTTTCCACCATCAAACCTCAGGCATGTTCCCAAGCCACAGGGTTCCAGAATCAAACCGTTCTCATGTTCCCAGGCCACAGGGTTCCAGAATCCACCGTTGTCATTTTCCCAGGCCACAAGATTCCAGAATCAATCCTCAGTTATGTTCCCAGGCTACAGGGTTCCAGAATAAAACCTCAGTCATGTTCCCAGTCACAGCGTTCCAGAACCGAGGCTCAGTCAGGTTCCCGGGGCACAGTATTCCACAATCTAAACAAATGTCATGTTCCCAGGCCTCAGGGTTCCAGAATCCACCGATGTCATGTTCCCAGGCCACAGGGTTCCAGAATCACGTCTCAGTCATGTTCCCAGGCCACAGGGATCCAGAATCAAACCGATTTCATGTTCCCAGGCAACAGGGTACCGGAATCCAAACCGATGTCATGATCCCAGGCCACAGGATTCCACACTCTAACATCAGTCATCTTCCCAGGCCAATGGTTTCCAGAATCAAACCTCAGTCATATTCCCAGGCCAGAGGGTTCCACAATCAAACCTCTGTCCTGTTGCTAGGCCACGGTTCCACCATCAAGCCTCACTCATGTTCCCAGGAAAGACTGTTCCACAATCAAACCTAAGTCATCTTGCCAAGCCACAGGGTTCCACCATCAAGCCTCACTCATGTTGCCAGGCCACAGGGTTCCACCATCAAGCCTCACTCATGTTCCCAAGCCTGAGGGTTCCACTATCAAACCTCAATCATGTTGCCAGGCCACAGGTTTCAACCATCAAACCTCAGTCATGTTCCCAGTAAACAGGGCTCCAGAATCAAACCAATGTCAAGTTCCCACGCCAAGGGGTTCCAGTATCAGGCCTCAGTCATGTTCCCCGTGCACAGGGTGCCACAATCAAACTCAGTCATGTTGCCAGTCCACAGGTTTCTGCCATCACACCTCAGTCAAGTTGCCAGGCCACAGGGTTCCAGAATCAAGCCTCAGTCATTTTGCCAGGCCATAGTGTTCCACCATCAAACCTCAGTCATGATCCCAAGCCACATGTTTCCACAGTGAAACCTCAGTCATTTCCCCAGGCCAAAGGTTTCCAGAATCAAACCTCAGTCATATTCCCAGGACACATGGTTCCAGAATCAAACCTGAGTCAGGTTCGCAGGACACAGGTTTCAGCAATCAAACCTCAGTCATGTTCCCAGGACACAGGTGTCCAGAATCAAACCTCAGTCATGTTCCCAGGGAACAGGTTTCCAGAAACAAACCTCAGTCATGTTCCCAAGGCATAGGGTTCCAGAATCAAACCTCAGTCTTGTTCCCAGGACACAGGTTTCCAGAATCAACCCGATATCATGTTCCCTAGCCACAGTCTTCCAGAATCAAACCTCAGTCATGTTGCCAGGCCACAGGTTTCCACCATCAAACCTCAGGCATGTTCCCAGGCCACAGGGTTCCAGAATCAAACCGTTCTCATGTTCCCAGGCCACAGGGTTCCAGAATCCACCGTTGTCATTTTCCCAGGCCACAAGATTCCAGAATCAATCCTCAGTTATGTTCCCAGGCTACAGGGTTCCAGAATAAAACCTCAGTCATGTTCCCAGTCCACAGGGTTCCAGAACCGAGGCTCAGTCAGGTTCCCGGGGCACAGTATTCCACAATCCAAATAGATGTGATGTTCCCAGGCCTCAGGATTCCAGAATCCACCGATGTCATGTTCCCAGGCCACAGGGTTCCAGAATCAATCCTCAGTTATGTTCCCAGGCTACAGGGTTCCAGAATAAAACCTCAGTCATGTTCCCAGTCCACAGGGTTCCAGAACCAAGGCTCAGTCAGGTTCCCGGGGCACAGTATTCCACAATCTAAATAGATGTCATGTTCCCAGGCCACAGTGTTCCAGAATCACGCCTCAGTCATGTTCCCAAGCCACAGGGATCCAGAATCAAACTTCAGTCATGTTGCCAGGCCATAGGGTACCACCATCAAACCTCAGTCATATTCCCAGGCCACAGGTTTCCAGAATCAAACCGATTTCATGTTCCCAGGCAACAGGGTACCGGAATCCAAACCGATGTCATGTTCCCAGGCCACAGGATTCCACACTCTAACATCAGTCATCTTCCCAGGCCAATGGTTTCCAGAATCAAACCTCAGTCATATTCCCAGGCCACATGGTTCCAGAATCAAACCTCAGTTGTGTTCCCAGGACACAGGGTTCCAGAATAAAACCTCAGTCATGTTCCCTGGACACAGGTTTCAGAAATAAAATCCCAGTCATGTTCCCAGGCCACAGGGTTCCACAATTAAACCTCAGTCATATTCCCAGGCCAGAGGGTTCCACAATCAAACCTCAGTTCTGTTGCCAGACCACGGTTCCACCATCAAGCCTCAGTCATGTTCCCAGGGAACAGGCTTCCAGAAACAAACCTCAGTCATGTTCCCAAGGCACAGGGTTCCAGAATCAAACCTCAGTCTTGTTCCCAGGACACAGGTTGCCAGAATCAACCCGATATCATGTTCCCTAGCCACAGTCTTCCAGAATCAAACCTCAGTCCTGTTGCCAGGCCACAGGTTTCCACCATCAAACCTCAGGCATGTTCCCAGGCCACAGGGTTCCAGAAGCCACCGATGTCATGTTCCCAGGCCACAGGATTCCACACTCTAACATCAGTCATCTTCCCAGGCCAATGGTTTCCAGAATCAAACCTCAGTCATATTCCCAGGCCACATGGTTCCAGAATAAAACCTCAGTCATGTTCCCTGGACACAGGTTTCAGAAATAAACTCCCAGTCATGTTCCCAGGCCACAGGGTTCCACAATTAAACCTCAGTCATATTCCCAGGCCAGAGGGTTCCACAATCAAACCTCTGTCTTGTTGCTAGGCCACGGTTCCACCATCAAGCCTCACTCATGTTCCCAGGAAAGACTGTTCCACAATCAAACCTAAGTCATCTTGCCAAGCCACAGGGTTCCACCATCAAGCCTCACTCATGTTGCCAGGCCACAGGGTTCCACCATCAAGCCTCACTCATGTTCCCAAGCCTGAGGGTTCCACTATCAAACCTCAATCATGTTGCCAGGCCACAGGTTTCAACCATCAAACCTCAGTCATGTTCCCAGTAAACAGGGCTCCAGAATCAAACCAATGTCAAGTTCCCACGCCACGGGGTTCCAGTATCAGGCCTCAGTCATGTTCCCCGTGCACAGGGTGCCACAATCAAACTCAGTCATGTTGCCAGTCCACAGGTTTCTGCCATCACACCTCAGTCAAGTTGCCAGGCCACAGGGTTCCAGAATCAAGCCTCAGTCATTTTGCCAGGCCATAGTGTTCCACCATCAAACCTCAGTCATGATCCCAAGCCACATGTTTCCACAATGAAACCTCAGTCATTTTCCCAGGCCAAAGGTTTCCAGAAACAAACCTCAGTCATATTCCCAGGACACATGGTTCCAGAATCAAACCTAAGTCAGGTTCGCAGGCCACAGGTTTCAGCAATCAAACCACAGTCATGTTCCCAGGACACAGGTGTCCAGAATCAAACCTCAGTCATGTTCCCAGGGAACAGGTTTCCAGAAACAAACCTCAGTCATGTTCCCAAGGCACAAGGTTCCAGAATCAATCCTCAGTCTTGTTCCCAGGACACAGGTTTCCAGAATCAACCCGATATCATGTTCCCTAGCCACAGACTTCCAGAATCAAACCTCAGTCATGTTGCCAGGCCACAGGTTTCCACCATCAAACCTCAGGCATGTTCCCAGGCCACAGGGTTCCAGAATCAAACCGTTCTCATGTTCCCAGGCCACAGGGTTCCAGAATCCACCGTTGTCATTTTCCCAGGCCACAAGATTCCAGAATCAATCCTCAGTTATGTTCCCAGGCTACAGGGTTCCAGAATAAAACCTCAGTCATGTTCCCAGTCACAGCGTTCCAGAACCGAGGCTCAGTGAGGTTCCCGGGGCACAGTATTCCACAATCTAAACAAATGTCATGTTCCCAGGCCTCAGGGTTCCAGAATCCACCGATGTCATGTTCCCAGGCCACAGGGTTCCAGAATCACGCCTCAGTCATGTTCCCAGGCCACAGGGATCCAGAATCAAACCGATTTCATGTTCCCAGGCAACAGGGTACCGGAATCCAAATCGATGTCATGATCCCAGGCCACAGGATTCCACACTCTAACATCAGTCTTCTTCCCAGGCCAATGGTTTCTAGAATCAAACCTCAGTCATGTTCCCAAGGCACAGGGTTCCAGAATCAAACCTCAGTCTTGTTCCCAGGACACAGGTTGCCAGAATCAACCCGATATCATGTTCCCTAGCCACAGTCTTCCAGAATCAAACCTCAGTCCTGTTGCCAGGCCACAGGTTTCCACCATCAAACCTCAGGCATGTTCCCAGGCCACAGGGTTCCAGAATCCACCGATGTCATGTTCCCAGGCCACAGGATTCCACACTCTAACATCAGTCATCTTCCCAGGCCAATGGTTTCCAGAATCAAACCTCAGTCATATTCCCATGCCACATGGTTCCAAAATAAAACCTCAGTCATGTTCCCTGGACACAGGTTTCAGAAATAAACTCCCAGTCATGTTCCCAGGCCACAGGGTTCCACAATTAAACCTCAGTCATATTCCCAGGCCAGAGGGTTCCACAATCAAACCTCTGTCCTGTTGCTAGGCCACGGTTCCACCATCAAGCCTCAGTCATGTTCCCAGGAAAGACTGTTCCACAATCAAACCTAAGTCATCTTGCCAAGCCACAGGGTTCCACCATCAAGCCTCACTCATGTTGCCAGGCCACAGGGTTCCACCATCAAGCCTCACTCATGTTCCCAAGCCTGAGGGTTCCACTATCAAACCTCAATCATGTTGCCAGGCCACAGGTGTCAACCATCAAACCTCAGTCATGTTCCCAGTAAACAGGGCTCCAGAATCAAACCAATGTCAAGTTCCCACGCCACGGGGTTCCAGTATCAGGCCTCAGTCATGTTCCCCGTGCACAGGGTGCCACAATCAAACTCAGTCATGTTGCCAGTCCACAGGATTCTGCCATCACACCTCAGTCAAGTTGCCAGGCCACAGGGTTCCAGAATCAAGCCTCAGTCATTTTGCCAGGCCATAGTGTTCCACCATCAAACCTCAGTCATGATCCCAAGCCACATGTTTCCACAATGAAACCTCAGTCATTTTCCCAGGCCAAAGGTTTCCAGAATCAAACCTCAGTCATATTCCCAGGACACAGGTGTCCAGAATCAAACCTCAGTCATGTTCCCAGGGAACAGGTTTCCAGAAACAAACCTCAGTCATGTTCCCAAGGCACAGGGTTCCAGAATCAAACCTCAGTCTTGTTCCCAGGACACAGGTTGCCAGAATCAACCCGATATCATGTTCCCTAGCCACAGTCTTCCAGAATCAAACCTCAGTCCTGTTGCCAGGCCACAGGTTTCCACCATCAAACCTCAGGCATGTTCCCAGGCCACAGGGTTCCAGAATCCACCGATGTCATGTTCCCAGGCCACAGGATTCCACACTCTAACATCAGTCATCTTCCCAGGCCAATGGTTTCCAGAATCAAACCTCAGTCATATTCCCAGGCCAGAGGGTTCCACAATCAAACCTCTGTCCTGTTGCTAGGCCACGGTTCCACCATCAAGCCTCAGTCATGTTCCCAGGGAACAGGCTTCCAGAAACAAACCTCAGTCATGTTCCCAAGGCACAGGGTTCCAGAATCAAACCTCAGTCTTTTTCCCAGGACACAGGTTGCCAGAATCAACCCGATATCATGTTCCCTAGCCACAGTCTTCCAGAATCAAACCTCAGTCCTGTTGCCAGGCCACAGGTTTCCACCATGAAACCTCAGGCATGTTCCCAGGCCACAGGGTTCCAGAATCCACCGATGTCATGTTCCCAGGCCACAGGATTCCACACTCTAACATCAGTCATCTTCCCAGGCCAATGGTTTCCAGAATCAAACCTCAGTCATATTCCCAGGCCACATGGTTCCAGAATAAAACCTCAGTCATGTTCCCTGGACACAGGTTAGAGAAGTAAACTCCCAGTCATGTTCCCAGGCCACAGGGTTCCACAATTAAACCTCAGTCATATTCCCAGGCCAGAGGGTTCCACAATCAAACCTCTGTCCTGTTGCTAGGCCACGGTTCCACCATCAAGCCTCAGTCATGTTCCCAGGAAAGACTGTTCCACAATCAAACCTAAGTCATCTTGCCAAGCCACAGGGTTCCACCATCAAGCCTCACTCATGTTGCCAGGCCACAGGGTTCCACCATCAAGCCTCACTCATGTTCCCAAGCCTGAGGGTTCCACTATCAAACCTCAATCATGTTGCCAGGCCACAGGTTTCAACCATCAAACCTCAGTCATGTTCCCAGTAAACAGGGCTCCAGAATCAAACCAATGTCAAGTTCCCACGCCACGGGGTTCCAGTATCAGGCCTCAGTCATGTTCCCCGTGCACAGGGTGCCACAATCAAACTCAGTCATGTTGCCAGGCCACAGGTTTCTGCCATCACACCTCAGTCAAGTTGCCAGGCCACAGGGTTCCAGAATCAAGCCTCAGTCATTTTGCCAGGCCATAGTGTTCCACCATCAAACCTCAGTCATGATCCCAAGCCACATGTTTCCACAGTGAAACCTCAGTCATTTCCCCAGGCCAAAGGTTTCCAGAATCAAACCTCAGTCATATTCCCAGGACACATGGTTCCAGAATCAAACCTGAGTCAGGTTCGCAGGCCACAGGTTTCAGCAATCAAACCACAGTCATGTTCCCAGGACACAGGTGTCCAGAATCAAACCTCAGTCATGTTCCCAGGGAACAGGTTTCCAGAAACAAACCTCAGTCATGTTCCCAGGGAACAGGTTTCCAGAAACAAACCTCAGTCATGTTCCCAAGGCACAAGGTTCCAGAATCAATCCTCAGTCTTGTTCCCAGGACACAGGTTTCCAGAATCAACCCGATATCATGTTCCCTAGCCACAGTCTTCCAGAATCAAACCTCAGTCATGTTGCCAGGCCACAGGTTTCCACCATCAAACCTCAGGCATGTTCCCAGGCCACAGGGTTCCAGAATCAAACCGTTCTCATGTTCCCAGGCCACAGGGTTCCAGAATCCACCGTTGTCATTTTCCCAGGCCACAAGATTCCAGAATCAATCCTCAGTTATGTTCCCAGTCTACAGGGTTCCAGAATAAAACCTCAGTCATGTTCCCAGTCACAGCGTTCCAGAACCGAGGCTCAGTCAGGTTCCCGGGGCACAGTATTCCACAATCTAAACAAATGTCATGTTCCCAGGCCTCAGGGTTCCAGAATCCACCGATGTCATGTTCCCAGGCCACAGGGTTCCAGAATCACGCCTCAGTCATGTTCCCAGGCCACAGGGATCCAGAATCAAACCGATTTCATGTTCCCAGGCAACAGGGTACCGGAATCCAAACCGATGTCATGATCCCAGGCCACAGGATTCCACACTCTAACATCAGTCTTCTTCCCAGGCCAATGGTTTCTAGAATCAAACCTCAGTCATGTTCCCAAGGCACAGGGTTCCAGAATCAAACCTCAGTCTTGTTCCCAGGACACAGGTTGCCAGAATCAACCCGATATCATGTTCCCTAGCCACAGTCTTCCAGAATCAAACCTCAGTCCTGTTGCCAGGCCACAGGTTTCCACCATCAAACCTCAGGCATGTTCCCAGGCCACAGGGTTCCAGAATCCACCGATGTCATGTTCCCAGGCCACAGGATTCCACACTCTAACATCAGTCATCTTCCCAGGCCAATGGTTTCCAGAATCAAACCTCAGTCATATTCCCATGCCACATGGTTCCAAAATAAAACCTCAGTCATGTTCCCTGGACACAGGTTTCAGAAATAAACTCCCAGTCATGTTCCCAGGCCACAGGGTTCCACAATTAAACCTCAGTCATATTCCCAGGCCAGAGGGTTCCACAATCAAACCTCTGTCCTGTTGCTAGGCCACGGTTCCACCATCAAGCCTCAGTCATGTTCCCAGGAAAGACTGTTCCACAATCAAACCTAAGTCATCTTGCCAAGCCACAGGGTTCCACCATCAAGCCTCACTCATGTTGCCAGGCCACAGGGTTCCACCATCAAGCCTCACTCATGTTCCCAAGCCTGAGGGTTCCACTATCAAACCTCAATCATGTTGCCAGGCCACAGGTGTCAACCATCAAACCTCAGTCATGTTCCCAGTAAACAGGGCTCCAGAATCAAACCAATGTCAAGTTCCCACGCCACGGGGTTCCAGTATCAGGCCTCAGTCATGTTCCCCGTGCACAGGGTGCCACAATCAAACTCAGTCATGTTGCCAGTCCACAGGATTCTGCCATCACACCTCAGTCAAGTTGCCAGGCCACAGGGTTCCAGAATCAAGCCTCAGTCATTTTGCCAGGCCATAGTGTTCCACCATCAAACCTCAGTCATGATCCCAAGCCACATGTTTCCACAATGAAACCTCAGTCATTTTCCCAGGCCAAAGGTTTCCAGAATCAAACCTCAGTCATATTCCCAGGACACAGGTGTCCAGAATCAAACCTCAGTCATGTTCCCAGGGAACAGGTTTCCAGAAACAAACCTCAGTCATGTTCCCAAGGCACAGGGTTCCAGAATCAAACCTCAGTCTTGTTCCCAGGACACAGGTTGCCAGAATCAACCCGATATCATGTTCCCTAGCCACAGTCTTCCAGAATCAAACCTCAGTCCTGTTGCCAGGCCACAGGTTTCCACCATCAAACCTCAGGCATGTTCCCAGGCCACAGGGTTCCAGAATCCACCGATGTCATGTTCCCAGGCCACAGGATTCCACACTCTAACATCAGTCATCTTCCCAGGCCAATGGTTTCCAGAATCAAACCTCAGTCATATTCCCAGGCCAGAGGGTTCCACAATCAAACCTCTGTCCTGTTGCTAGGCCACGGTTCCACCATCAAGCCTCAGTCATGTTCCCAGGGAACAGGCTTCCAGAAACAAACCTCAGTCATGTTCCCAAGGCACAGGGTTCCAGAATCAAACCTCAGTCTTTTTCCCAGGACACAGGTTGCCAGAATCAACCCGATATCATGTTCCCTAGCCACAGTCTTCCAGAATCAAACCTCAGTCCTGTTGCCAGGCCACAGGTTTCCACCATGAAACCTCAGGCATGTTCCCAGGCCACAGGGTTCCAGAATCCACCGATGTCATGTTCCCAGGCCACAGGATTCCACACTCTAACATCAGTCATCTTCCCAGGCCAATGGTTTCCAGAATCAAACCTCAGTCATATTCCCAGGCCACATGGTTCCAGAATAAAACCTCAGTCATGTTCCCTGGACACAGGTTAGAGAAGTAAACTCCCAGTCATGTTCCCAGGCCACAGGGTTCCACAATTAAACCTCAGTCATATTCCCAGGCCAGAGGGTTCCACAATCAAACCTCTGTCTTGTTGCTAGGCCACGGTTCCACCATCAAGCCTCACTCATGTTCCCAGGAAAGACTGTTCCACAATCAAACCTAAGTCATCTTGCCAAGCCACAGGGTTCCACCATCAAGCCTCACTCATGTTGCCAGGCCACAGGGTTCCACCATCAAGCCTCACTCATGTTCCCAAGCCTGAGGGTTCCACTATCAAACCTCAATCATGTTGCCAGGCCACAGGTTTCAACCATCAAACCTCAGGCATGTTCCCAAGCCACAGGGTTCCAGAATCAAAACGTTCTCATGTTCCCAGGCCACAGGGTTCCAGAATCCACCGTTGTCATTTTCCCAGGCCACAAGATTCCAGAATCAATCCTCAGTTATGTTCCCAGGCTACAGGGTTCCAGAATAAAACCTCAGTCATGTTCCCAGTCACAGCGTTCCAGAACCGAGGCTCAGTCAGGTTCCCGGGGCACAGTATTCCACAATCTAAACAAATGTCATGTTCCCAGGCCTCAGGGTTCCAGAATCCACCGATGTCATGTTCCCAGGCCACAGGGTTCCAGAATCACGCCTCAGTCATGTTCCCAGGCCACAGGGATCCAGAATCAAACCGATTTCATGTTCCCAGGCAACAGGGTACCGGAATCCAAACCGATGTCATGATCCCAGGCCACAGGATTCCACACTCTAACATCAGTCATCTTCCCAGGCCAATGGTTTCCAGAATCAAACCTCAGTCATATTCCCAGGCCAGAGGGTTCCACAATCAAACCTCTGTCCTGTTGCTAGGCCACGGTTCCACCATCAAGCCTCAGTCATGTTCCCAGGAAAGACTGTTCCACAATCAAACCTAAGTCATCTTGCCAAGCCACAGGGTTCCACCATCAAGCCTCACTCATGTTGCCAGGCCACAGGGTTCCACCATCAAGCCTCACTCATGTTCCCAAGCCTGAGGGTTCCACTATCAAACCTCAATCATGTTGCCAGGCCACAGGTTTCAACCATCAAACCTCAGTCATGTTCCCAGTAAACAGGGCTCCAGAATCAAACCAATGTCAAGTTCCCACGCCACGGGGTTCCAGTATCAGGCCTCAGTCATGTTCCCCGTGCACAGGGTGCCACAATCAAACTCAGTCATGTTGCCAGGCCACAGGTTTCTGCCATCACACCTCAGTCAAGTTGCCAGGCCACAGGGTTCCAGAATCAAGCCTCAGTCATTTTGCCAGGCCATAGTGTTCCACCATCAAACCTCAGTCATGATCCCAAGCCACATGTTTCCACAGTGAAACCTCAGTCATTTCCCCAGGCCAAAGGTTTCCAGAATCAAACCTCAGTCATATTCCCAGGACACATGGTTCCAGAATCAAACCTGAGTCAGGTTCGCAGGCCACAGGTTTCAGCAATCAAACCACAGTCATGTTCCCAGGACACAGGTGTCCAGAATCAAACCTCAGTCATGTTCCCAGGGAACAGGTTTCCAGAAACAAACCTCAGTCATGTTCGCAAGGCACAAGGTTCCAGAATCAATCCTCAGTCTTGTTCCCAGGACACAGGTTTCCAGAATCAACCCGATATCATGTTCCCTAGCCACAGTCTTCCAGAATCAAACCTCAGTCATGTTGCCAGGCCACAGGTTTCCACCATCAAACCTCAGGCATGTTCCCAGGCCACAGGGTTCCAGAATCAAACCGTTCTCATGTTCCCAGGCCACAGGGTTCCAGAATCCACCGTTGTCATTTTCCCAGGCCACAAGATTCCAGAATCAATCCTCAGTTATGTTCCCAGGCTACAGGGTTCCAGAATAAAACCTCAGTCATGTTCCCAGTCACAGCGTTCCAGAACCGAGGCTCAGTCAGGTTCCCGGGGCACAGTATTCCACAATCTAAACAAATGTCATGTTCCCAGGCCTCAGGGTTCCAGAATCCACCGATGTCATGATCCCAGGCCACAGGATTCCACACTCTAACATCAGTCTTCTTCCCAGGCCAATGGTTTCTAGAATCAAACCTCAGTCATGTTCCCAAGGCACAGGGTTCCAGAATCAAACCTCAGTCTTGTTCCCAGGACACAGGTTGCCAGAATCAACCCGATATCATGTTCCCTAGCCACAGTCTTCCAGAATCAAACCTCAGTCCTGTTGCCAGGCCACAGGTTTCCACCATCAAACCTCAGGCATGTTCCCAGGCCACAGGGTTGCAGAATCCACCGATGTCATGTTCCCAGGCCACAGGATTCCACACTCTAACATCAGTCATCTTCCCAGGCCAATGGTTTCCAGAATCAAACCTCAGTCATATTCCCATGCCACATGGTTCCAAAATAAA
>NW_028124473.1:0-62151 GCF_965194825.1 Balaenoptera physalus
GAAAGCTCCGTTCATGCGGCCTCGAAGATACCTAAAAAGCATTGTTGTTGCCCGGGTTTTAGTCACTGCCGGCATGGTTCTGAGAAGATTTTGAGTTTTCCGGTAAGAAACCTTTTGCTTCCTGTTCCTATTTGGAAGCTCACCCTGCTCTGCTCTGTTCCTAAAGTGAAAGTCAAAGTGAGCCCTGACCTAGAAGGAAGGCCCTTTTTTGCCTTGCCAAACGGGAGGCGTGGAGCAGCTCCATGAGGCCTTCTTCACTGTTCTGCTTCAGTTTCACGGTCGTAAGATTTTCAAGACGCTTAGGGACCTGCTACAGCACCCGTTTCCGTAACAGTACACTGCATAGAGCCAGGAAGCTCTGGTCCTCCGTGTATGCTGGGTGTCAACCTAGAAATTAGGAAACTGATGGCACAAGGCTTGTTTTGCCAATAGGAAAGCTCCGTTCATGCGGCCTCGAAGATACCTGAAAAGCATTGTTGTTGCCAGGGATTTAGTCACTGCCTGCCTGCTTCTGCAAAGAAAATGAGTTTTCCTGAAAGAACCTTGTACTTCCAGTTCCTATTTGGAAGCTCACCCTGCTCTGCTCTGTTCCTAAAGTGAAAGTCAAAGTGAGTCCTGACCTAGAAGGAAGGCCCTTTTTTGCCTTGCCAAACGGGAGGCGTGGAGCAGCTCCATGAGGCCGTCTTCACTGTTCTGCTTCAGTTTCACGGTGGTAAGATTTTCAAGACTCTTAGGGACCTGCTACAGCACCCGTTTCCGTAACAGTACACTGCATAGAGCCAGGAAGCTCTGGTCCTCCGTGTATGCTGCGTGTCAACCTAGAAATTGGAGACTGATGGCACAAGTCTTGTTTTCCCATTAGGAAAGCTCCGTTCATGTGGCCTCGAAGATACCTGAAAAGCATTGTTGTTGCCGGGGATTTAGTCACTGCTTGCCTGCTTCTGCTAAGAAAATGACTTTTCCCGAAAGAAACGTGTGCTTCCAGTTCCTAGTTGGAAGCTCACCCTACTCTGCTGTATAACTAAAGTGAAAGTCAAGGGGAGCACTAGCCTCGATGTAAGGCCCTGAATATCCTTACAAAACGGGAAGCATGCAGCAGCTCCTTGAGGCCTTCAATGCTGTTCTGCTTTAGTTTAACGTTAGTAAGCTTTCCAAGACTCCTAGGAACCTTACTTCATCACCCGTTTCGGTAACAGAACAGTGCATAGAACCAGGAAGCTCTGGTCCTCCGTGTATGCTGCGTGTCAACCTAGAAATTGGAGACTGATGGCACAAGGCTTGTTTAGCCATTAGGAAATCTCCGTTCATGCGGCCTCGAAAATACCTGAATAGCATGGTTGTTGCCGGGGATTTAGTCACTGCCTGCCTGCTTCTGCCTAGACAATGAGTTTCCCTGAAAGAAACCTTGTGCTTCCAGTTCCTAGTTGGAAGCTCACCCTGCTGTGCTCCATAACTAAATGAAATTCAAGGGGAGCACTAGCCTCGATGTAAGGCCCTGAATATCCTTACAAAACGGGAGGTATGCAGCAGCTTCATGAGGCCTTGAACGCTGTTCTGCTTTAGTTTAACGGTAGTAAGCTTTCGAAGACTCCTAGAGACCTTGCTTCAGCACCCGTTTGGGTGTCAGAAAACTGCCTAGAGCCAGGAAGCTTTGGTCCTGCTTGTATGCCGCATGTGAACTTACAAATTGGAGACTGATGGCACAAGGCTTGTTTGCCCATTCTGAAAGCTCCGTTCATGCGGCCTCGAATATACCTGAAAAGCATTGTTGTTGCCCGGGTTTTAGTCACTGCCGGCATGGTTCTGAGAAGATATTGAGTTTTCCCGTAAGAAACCTTGTGCTTCCAGTTCCTATTTGGAAGCTCACCCTGCTCTGCTCTATACCTAAAGTGAAAGTCAACGTGAGCCCTGGCCTCGAAGGAAGGCCCTTTTTGGCCTTGCCAAATGGGAGGCGTGGAACAGCTCCATGAGGCCTTCTTCACTGTTCTGCTTCAGTTTCACGGTCGTATGCTTCTCAAGACTCTTAGGGACCTGCTACAGCACCCGTTTCGGTAACAGTACACTGCATAGAGCCAGGAAGCTCTGGTCCTCAGTGTATGCTGCCTGTCAACCTAGAAATTAGGAAACTGATGGCACAAGGTTTGATTTGCCAATAGGAAAGCTCCGTTCATGCGGCCTCGAAGATACCTGAAAAGCATTGTTGTTGCCAGGGATTTAGTCACTGCCTGCCTGCTTCTGCAAAGAAAATGAGTTTTCCTGAAAGAAACCTTGTGCTTCCAGTTCCTATTTGGAAGCTCATCCTGCTCTGCTCTGTTCCTAAAGTGAAAGTCAAAGTGAGCCCTGACCTAGAAGGAAGGCCCTTTTTTGCCTTGCCAAACGGGAGGTGTGGAGCAGCTCCATGAGGCCTTCTTCACTGTTCTGCTTCAGTTTCACGGTCGTAAGATTTTCAAGACGCTTAGGGACCTGCTACAGCACCCGTTTCCGTAACAGTACACTGCATAGAGCCAGGAAGCTCTAGTCCTCCGTGTATGCTGCGTGTTAACCTGGAAATTGGAGACTGATGGCACAAGGGTTGTTTTGCCAAAAGGAAAGTTCCATTCATGCGGCCTTGAAGTTACCTGAAAAGCATTGTTGTTGCCGGGGATTTAGTCACTGCCTGCCTGCTTCTGCTAAGAAAATGAGTTTTCCCGAAAGAAACCTTGTGTTTCCAGTTCTTAGTTGGAAGCTCACCCAGCGCCTCTCTTTAACTAAAGTGAAAGTCAAGGGGACCACTAGCCTCGATGTAAGGCCCTGAATATCCTTACAAAACGGGAGGCATGCAAGAGCTCCTTGAGGCCTTCAACGCTGTTCTGCTTTAGTTTAACGGTAGTAGCTTTCCAAGACTCCTAGGAACATTAGTTCAACACCCGTTTCGGTAACAGAACACTGCATAGAGCCAGGAAGCTCTGGTCCTCCGTGTATGCTGCGTGTCAACCTAGAAATTGGAGACTGATGGCACAAGGCTTGTTTAGCCATTAGGAAAGCTCCGTTCATGCGGCCTCGAAGATACCTGAATAGCATTGTTG
The DNA here is from genome assembly GCF_965194825.1 of Balaenoptera physalus. NCBI lineage: Eukaryota > Metazoa > Chordata > Mammalia > Artiodactyla > Balaenopteridae > Balaenoptera > Balaenoptera physalus. The sequence goes on from NW_028124473.1 coordinate 3,066, forward strand.
TTGCCGGGGATTTAGTGACTGCCTGCCTGCTTCTGCGAAGAAAATGAGTTTTCCTGAAAGAAACCTTGTGCTTCCAGTTCCTAGTTGGAAGCTCACCCTGCTCTGCTCCATAATTAAATGAAAGTCAAGGGGAGCACTAGCCTCGATGTAAGGCCCTGAATATCCTTACAAAACGGGAGGTATGCAGCAGCTTCATAAGGCCTTGAACGCATTTCTGCTTTAGTTTAACGGTAGTAAGCTTTCCAAGACTCCTAGAGACCTTGCTTCAGCACACGTTTGGGTGTCAGAAAACTGCCTAGAGCCAGGAAGCTTTGGTCCTGCGTGTATGCCGCATATAAACTTACAAATTGGAGACTGATGGCACAAGGCTTGTTTGCCCATTCTGAAAGCTCCGTTCATGTGGCCTCGAATATACCTGAAAAGCATTGTTGTTGCCCGGGTTTTAGTCACTGCTGGCAGGGTTCTGAGAAGATATTGAGTTTTCCGGTAAGAAACCTTGAGCTTCCAGTTCCCAGTTGGAAGCTCACCCTGCTCGGCTCTATACCTAAAGTGAAAGTCAACGTGAGCCATAGCCTCGAAGGAAGGCCCTGATTTGTCTTGCCAAACGGGAGGCATGGAGGAGCTCCATGAGGCCTTCTTCACTGTTCTGCTTCAGTTTCACGATCGTAAGTTTTCAAGACTCTTAGGCACCTGCTAAAGCACCCGTTTCGGTAACAGTACACTGCATAGAGCCAGGAAGCTCTGGTCCTCCGTGTATGCTGCGTGTCAACCTAGAAATTAAGAGACTGATGGCACAAGGCTTGTTTTGCCAACAGGAAAGCTCCGTTCATGCGGCCTCGAAGATACCTGAAAAGCATTGTTGTTGCCAGGGATTTAGTCACTGCCTGCCTGCTTCTGCAAAGAAAATGAGTTTTCCTGAAAGAAACCTTGTGCTTCCAGTTCCTATTTGGAAGCTCACCCTGCTCTGCTCTGTTCCTAAAGTGAAAGTCAAAGTGAGCCCTGACCTAGAAGGAAGGCCCTTTTTTGCCTTGCCAAACGGGAGGTGTGGAGCAGCTCCATGAGGCCTTCTTCACTGTTCTGCTTCAGTTTCACGGTCGTAAGATTTTCAAGACGCTTAGGGACCTGCTACAGCACCCGTTTCCGTAACAGTACACTGCATAGAGCCAGGAAGCTCTGGTCCTCCGTGTATGCTGGGTGTCAACCTAGAAATTGGAGACTGATGGCACAAGGCTTGTTTTCCCATTAGGAAAGCTCCGTTCATGCGGCCTCGAAGATACCTAAAAAGCATTGTTGTTGCCCGGGTTTTAGTCACTGCCGGCATGGTTCTGAGAAGATTTTGAGTTTTCCGGTAAGAAACCTTTTGCTTCCTGTTCCTATTTGGAAGCTCACCCTGCTCTGCTCTGTTCCTAAAGTGAAAGTCAAAGTGAGCCCTGACCTAGAAGGAAGGCCCTTTTTTGCCTTGCCAAACGGGAGGCGTGGAGCAGCTCCATGAGGCCTTCTTCACTGTTCTGCTTCAGTTTCACGGTCGTAAGATTTTCAAGACGCTTAGGGACCTGCTACAGCACCCGTTTCCGTAACAGTACACTGCATAGAGCCAGGAAGCTCTGGTCCTCCGTGTATGCTGGGTGTCAACCTAGAAATTAGGAAACTGATGGCACAAGGCTTGTTTTGCCAATAGGAAAGCTCCGTTCATGCGGCCTCGAAGATACCTGAAAAGCATTGTTGTTGCCAGGGATTTAGTCACTGCCTGCCTGCTTCTGCAAAGAAAATGAGTTTTCCTGAAAGAACCTTGTACTTCCAGTTCCTATTTGGAAGCTCACCCTGCTCTGCTCTGTTCCTAAAGTGAAAGTCAAAGTGAGTCCTGACCTAGAAGGAAGGCCCTTTTTTGCCTTGCCAAACGGGAGGCGTGGAGCAGCTCCATGAGGCCGTCTTCACTGTTCTGCTTCAGTTTCACGGTGGTAAGATTTTCAAGACTCTTAGGGACCTGCTACAGCACCCGTTTCCGTAACAGTACACTGCATAGAGCCAGGAAGCTCTGGTCCTCCGTGTATGCTGCGTGTCAACCTAGAAATTGGAGACTGATGGCACAAGTCTTGTTTTCCCATTAGGAAAGCTCCGTTCATGTGGCCTCGAAGATACCTGAAAAGCATTGTTGTTGCCGGGGATTTAGTCACTGCTTGCCTGCTTCTGCTAAGAAAATGACTTTTCCCGAAAGAAACGTGTGCTTCCAGTTCCTAGTTGGAAGCTCACCCTACTCTGCTGTATAACTAAAGTGAAAGTCAAGGGGAGCACTAGCCTCGATGTAAGGCCCTGAATATCCTTACAAAACGGGAAGCATGCAGCAGCTCCTTGAGGCCTTCAATGCTGTTCTGCTTTAGTTTAACGTTAGTAAGCTTTCCAAGACTCCTAGGAACCTTACTTCATCACCCGTTTCGGTAACAGAACAGTGCATAGAACCAGGAAGCTCTGGTCCTCCGTGTATGCTGCGTGTCAACCTAGAAATTGGAGACTGATGGCACAAGGCTTGTTTAGCCATTAGGAAATCTCCGTTCATGCGGCCTCGAAAATACCTGAATAGCATGGTTGTTGCCGGGGATTTAGTCACTGCCTGCCTGCTTCTGCCTAGACAATGAGTTTCCCTGAAAGAAACCTTGTGCTTCCAGTTCCTAGTTGGAAGCTCACCCTGCTGTGCTCCATAACTAAATGAAATTCAAGGGGAGCACTAGCCTCGATGTAAGGCCCTGAATATCCTTACAAAACGGGAGGTATGCAGCAGCTTCATGAGGCCTTGAACGCTGTTCTGCTTTAGTTTAACGGTAGTAAGCTTTCGAAGACTCCTAGAGACCTTGCTTCAGCACCCGTTTGGGTGTCAGAAAACTGCCTAGAGCCAGGAAGCTTTGGTCCTGCTTGTATGCCGCATGTGAACTTACAAATTGGAGACTGATGGCACAAGGCTTGTTTGCCCATTCTGAAAGCTCCGTTCATGCGGCCTCGAATATACCTGAAAAGCATTGTTGTTGCCCGGGTTTTAGTCACTGCCGGCATGGTTCTGAGAAGATATTGAGTTTTCCCGTAAGAAACCTTGTGCTTCCAGTTCCTATTTGGAAGCTCACCCTGCTCTGCTCTATACCTAAAGTGAAAGTCAACGTGAGCCCTGGCCTCGAAGGAAGGCCCTTTTTGGCCTTGCCAAATGGGAGGCGTGGAACAGCTCCATGAGGCCTTCTTCACTGTTCTGCTTCAGTTTCACGGTCGTATGCTTCTCAAGACTCTTAGGGACCTGCTACAGCACCCGTTTCGGTAACAGTACACTGCATAGAGCCAGGAAGCTCTGGTCCTCAGTGTATGCTGCCTGTCAACCTAGAAATTAGGAAACTGATGGCACAAGGTTTGATTTGCCAATAGGAAAGCTCCGTTCATGCGGCCTCGAAGATACCTGAAAAGCATTGTTGTTGCCAGGGATTTAGTCACTGCCTGCCTGCTTCTGCAAAGAAAATGAGTTTTCCTGAAAGAAACCTTGTGCTTCCAGTTCCTATTTGGAAGCTCATCCTGCTCTGCTCTGTTCCTAAAGTGAAAGTCAAAGTGAGCCCTGACCTAGAAGGAAGGCCCTTTTTTGCCTTGCCAAACGGGAGGTGTGGAGCAGCTCCATGAGGCCTTCTTCACTGTTCTGCTTCAGTTTCACGGTCGTAAGATTTTCAAGACGCTTAGGGACCTGCTACAGCACCCGTTTCCGTAACAGTACACTGCATAGAGCCAGGAAGCTCTAGTCCTCCGTGTATGCTGCGTGTTAACCTGGAAATTGGAGACTGATGGCACAAGGGTTGTTTTGCCAAAAGGAAAGTTCCATTCATGCGGCCTTGAAGTTACCTGAAAAGCATTGTTGTTGCCGGGGATTTAGTCACTGCCTGCCTGCTTCTGCTAAGAAAATGAGTTTTCCCGAAAGAAACCTTGTGTTTCCAGTTCTTAGTTGGAAGCTCACCCAGCGCCTCTCTTTAACTAAAGTGAAAGTCAAGGGGACCACTAGCCTCGATGTAAGGCCCTGAATATCCTTACAAAACGGGAGGCATGCAAGAGCTCCTTGAGGCCTTCAACGCTGTTCTGCTTTAGTTTAACGGTAGTAGCTTTCCAAGACTCCTAGGAACATTAGTTCAACACCCGTTTCGGTAACAGAACACTGCATAGAGCCAGGAAGCTCTGGTCCTCCGTGTATGCTGCGTGTCAACCTAGAAATTGGAGACTGATGGCACAAGGCTTGTTTAGCCATTAGGAAAGCTCCGTTCATGCGGCCTCGAAGATACCTGAATAGCATTGTTGTTGCCGGGGATTTAGTGACTGCCTGCCTGCTTCTGCGAAGAAAATGAGTTTTCCTGAAAGAAACCTTGTGCTTCCAGTTCCTAGTTGGAAGCTCACCCTGCTCTGCTCCATAATTAAATGAAAGTCAAGGGGAGCACTAGCCTCGATGTAAGGCCCTGAATATCCTTACAAAACGGGAGGTATGCAGCAGCTTCATAAGGCCTTGAACGCATTTCTGCTTTAGTTTAACGGTAGTAAGCTTTCCAAGACTCCTAGAGACCTTGCTTCAGCACACGTTTGGGTGTCAGAAAACTGCCTAGAGCCAGGAAGCTTTGGTCCTGCGTGTATGCCGCATATAAACTTACAAATTGGAGACTGATGGCACAAGGCTTGTTTGCCCATTCTGAAAGCTCCGTTCATGTGGCCTCGAATATACCTGAAAAGCATTGTTGTTGCCCGGGTTTTAGTCACTGCTGGCAGGGTTCTGAGAAGATATTGAGTTTTCCGGTAAGAAACCTTGAGCTTCCAGTTCCCAGTTGGAAGCTCACCCTGCTCGGCTCTATACCTAAAGTGAAAGTCAACGTGAGCCATAGCCTCGAAGGAAGGCCCTGATTTGTCTTGCCAAACGGGAGGCATGGAGGAGCTCCATGAGGCCTTCTTCACTGTTCTGCTTCAGTTTCACGATCGTAAGTTTTCAAGACTCTTAGGCACCTGCTAAAGCACCCGTTTCGGTAACAGTACACTGCATAGAGCCAGGAAGCTCTGGTCCTCCGTGTATGCTGCGTGTCAACCTAGAAATTAAGAGACTGATGGCACAAGGCTTGTTTTGCCAACAGGAAAGCTCCGTTCATGCGGCCTCGAAGATACCTGAAAAGCATTGTTGTTGCCAGGGATTTAGTCACTGCCTGCCTGCTTCTGCAAAGAAAATGAGTTTTCCTGAAAGAAACCTTGTGCTTCCAGTTCCTATTTGGAAGCTCACCCTGCTCTGCTCTGTTCCTAAAGTGAAAGTCAAAGTGAGCCCTGACCTAGAAGGAAGGCCCTTTTTTGCCTTGCCAAACGGGAGGTGTGGAGCAGCTCCATGAGGCCTTCTTCACTGTTCTGCTTCAGTTTCACGGTCGTAAGATTTTCAAGACGCTTAGGGACCTGCTACAGCACCCGTTTCCGTAACAGTACACTGCATAGAGCCAGGAAGCTCTGGTCCTCCGTGTATGCTGGGTGTCAACCTAGAAATTGGAGACTGATGGCACAAGGCTTGTTTTCCCATTAGGAAAGCTCCGTTCATGCGGCCTCGAAGATACCTAAAAAGCATTGTTGTTGCCCGGGTTTTAGTCACTGCCGGCATGGTTCTGAGAAGATTTTGAGTTTTCCGGTAAGAAACCTTTTGCTTCCTGTTCCTATTTGGAAGCTCACCCTGCTCTGCTCTGTTCCTAAAGTGAAAGTCAAAGTGAGCCCTGACCTAGAAGGAAGGCCCTTTTTTGCCTTGCCAAACGGGAGGCGTGGAGCAGCTCCATGAGGCCTTCTTCACTGTTCTGCTTCAGTTTCACGGTCGTAAGATTTTCAAGACGCTTAGGGACCTGCTACAGCACCCGTTTCCGTAACAGTACACTGCATAGAGCCAGGAAGCTCTGGTCCTCCGTGTATGCTGGGTGTCAACCTAGAAATTAGGAAACTGATGGCACAAGGCTTGTTTTGCCAATAGGAAAGCTCCGTTCATGCGGCCTCGAAGATACCTGAAAAGCATTGTTGTTGCCAGGGATTTAGTCACTGCCTGCCTGCTTCTGCAAAGAAAATGAGTTTTCCTGAAAGAACCTTGTACTTCCAGTTCCTATTTGGAAGCTCACCCTGCTCTGCTCTGTTCCTAAAGTGAAAGTCAAAGTGAGTCCTGACCTAGAAGGAAGGCCCTTTTTTGCCTTGCCAAACGGGAGGCGTGGAGCAGCTCCATGAGGCCGTCTTCACTGTTCTGCTTCAGTTTCACGGTGGTAAGATTTTCAAGACTCTTAGGGACCTGCTACAGCACCCGTTTCCGTAACAGTACACTGCATAGAGCCAGGAAGCTCTGGTCCTCCGTGTATGCTGCGTGTCAACCTAGAAATTGGAGACTGATGGCACAAGTCTTGTTTTCCCATTAGGAAAGCTCCGTTCATGTGGCCTCGAAGATACCTGAAAAGCATTGTTGTTGCCGGGGATTTAGTCACTGCTTGCCTGCTTCTGCTAAGAAAATGACTTTTCCCGAAAGAAACGTGTGCTTCCAGTTCCTAGTTGGAAGCTCACCCTACTCTGCTGTATAACTAAAGTGAAAGTCAAGGGGAGCACTAGCCTCGATGTAAGGCCCTGAATATCCTTACAAAACGGGAAGCATGCAGCAGCTCCTTGAGGCCTTCAATGCTGTTCTGCTTTAGTTTAACGTTAGTAAGCTTTCCAAGACTCCTAGGAACCTTACTTCATCACCCGTTTCGGTAACAGAACAGTGCATAGAACCAGGAAGCTCTGGTCCTCCGTGTATGCTGCGTGTCAACCTAGAAATTGGAGACTGATGGCACAAGGCTTGTTTAGCCATTAGGAAATCTCCGTTCATGCGGCCTCGAAAATACCTGAATAGCATGGTTGTTGCCGGGGATTTAGTCACTGCCTGCCTGCTTCTGCCTAGACAATGAGTTTCCCTGAAAGAAACCTTGTGCTTCCAGTTCCTAGTTGGAAGCTCACCCTGCTGTGCTCCATAACTAAATGAAATTCAAGGGGAGCACTAGCCTCGATGTAAGGCCCTGAATATCCTTACAAAACGGGAGGTATGCAGCAGCTTCATGAGGCCTTGAACGCTGTTCTGCTTTAGTTTAACGGTAGTAAGCTTTCGAAGACTCCTAGAGACCTTGCTTCAGCACCCGTTTGGGTGTCAGAAAACTGCCTAGAGCCAGGAAGCTTTGGTCCTGCTTGTATGCCGCATGTGAACTTACAAATTGGAGACTGATGGCACAAGGCTTGTTTGCCCATTCTGAAAGCTCCGTTCATGCGGCCTCGAATATACCTGAAAAGCATTGTTGTTGCCCGGGTTTTAGTCACTGCCGGCATGGTTCTGAGAAGATATTGAGTTTTCCCGTAAGAAACCTTGTGCTTCCAGTTCCTATTTGGAAGCTCACCCTGCTCTGCTCTATACCTAAAGTGAAAGTCAACGTGAGCCCTGGCCTCGAAGGAAGGCCCTTTTTGGCCTTGCCAAATGGGAGGCGTGGAACAGCTCCATGAGGCCTTCTTCACTGTTCTGCTTCAGTTTCACGGTCGTATGCTTCTCAAGACTCTTAGGGACCTGCTACAGCACCCGTTTCGGTAACAGTACACTGCATAGAGCCAGGAAGCTCTGGTCCTCAGTGTATGCTGCCTGTCAACCTAGAAATTAGGAAACTGATGGCACAAGGTTTGATTTGCCAATAGGAAAGCTCCGTTCATGCGGCCTCGAAGATACCTGAAAAGCATTGTTGTTGCCAGGGATTTAGTCACTGCCTGCCTGCTTCTGCAAAGAAAATGAGTTTTCCTGAAAGAAACCTTGTGCTTCCAGTTCCTATTTGGAAGCTCATCCTGCTCTGCTCTGTTCCTAAAGTGAAAGTCAAAGTGAGCCCTGACCTAGAAGGAAGGCCCTTTTTTGCCTTGCCAAACGGGAGGTGTGGAGCAGCTCCATGAGGCCTTCTTCACTGTTCTGCTTCAGTTTCACGGTCGTAAGATTTTCAAGACGCTTAGGGACCTGCTACAGCACCCGTTTCCGTAACAGTACACTGCATAGAGCCAGGAAGCTCTAGTCCTCCGTGTATGCTGCGTGTTAACCTGGAAATTGGAGACTGATGGCACAAGGGTTGTTTTGCCAAAAGGAAAGTTCCATTCATGCGGCCTTGAAGTTACCTGAAAAGCATTGTTGTTGCCGGGGATTTAGTCACTGCCTGCCTGCTTCTGCTAAGAAAATGAGTTTTCCCGAAAGAAACCTTGTGTTTCCAGTTCTTAGTTGGAAGCTCACCCAGCGCCTCTCTTTAACTAAAGTGAAAGTCAAGGGGACCACTAGCCTCGATGTAAGGCCCTGAATATCCTTACAAAACGGGAGGCATGCAAGAGCTCCTTGAGGCCTTCAACGCTGTTCTGCTTTAGTTTAACGGTAGTAGCTTTCCAAGACTCCTAGGAACATTAGTTCAACACCCGTTTCGGTAACAGAACACTGCATAGAGCCAGGAAGCTCTGGTCCTCCGTGTATGCTGCGTGTCAACCTAGAAATTGGAGACTGATGGCACAAGGCTTGTTTAGCCATTAGGAAAGCTCCGTTCATGCGGCCTCGAAGATACCTGAATAGCATTGTTGTTGCCGGGGATTTAGTGACTGCCTGCCTGCTTCTGCGAAGAAAATGAGTTTTCCTGAAAGAAACCTTGTGCTTCCAGTTCCTAGTTGGAAGCTCACCCTGCTCTGCTCCATAATTAAATGAAAGTCAAGGGGAGCACTAGCCTCGATGTAAGGCCCTGAATATCCTTACAAAACGGGAGGTATGCAGCAGCTTCATAAGGCCTTGAACGCATTTCTGCTTTAGTTTAACGGTAGTAAGCTTTCCAAGACTCCTAGAGACCTTGCTTCAGCACACGTTTGGGTGTCAGAAAACTGCCTAGAGCCAGGAAGCTTTGGTCCTGCGTGTATGCCGCATATAAACTTACAAATTGGAGACTGATGGCACAAGGCTTGTTTGCCCATTCTGAAAGCTCCGTTCATGTGGCCTCGAATATACCTGAAAAGCATTGTTGTTGCCCGGGTTTTAGTCACTGCTGGCAGGGTTCTGAGAAGATATTGAGTTTTCCGGTAAGAAACCTTGAGCTTCCAGTTCCCAGTTGGAAGCTCACCCTGCTCGGCTCTATACCTAAAGTGAAAGTCAACGTGAGCCATAGCCTCGAAGGAAGGCCCTGATTTGTCTTGCCAAACGGGAGGCATGGAGGAGCTCCATGAGGCCTTCTTCACTGTTCTGCTTCAGTTTCACGATCGTAAGTTTTCAAGACTCTTAGGCACCTGCTAAAGCACCCGTTTCGGTAACAGTACACTGCATAGAGCCAGGAAGCTCTGGTCCTCCGTGTATGCTGCGTGTCAACCTAGAAATTAAGAGACTGATGGCACAAGGCTTGTTTTGCCAACAGGAAAGCTCCGTTCATGCGGCCTCGAAGATACCTGAAAAGCATTGTTGTTGCCAGGGATTTAGTCACTGCCTGCCTGCTTCTGCAAAGAAAATGAGTTTTCCTGAAAGAAACCTTGTGCTTCCAGTTCCTATTTGGAAGCTCACCCTGCTCTGCTCTGTTCCTAAAGTGAAAGTCAAAGTGAGCCCTGACCTAGAAGGAAGGCCCTTTTTTGCCTTGCCAAACGGGAGGTGTGGAGCAGCTCCATGAGGCCTTCTTCACTGTTCTGCTTCAGTTTCACGGTCGTAAGATTTTCAAGACGCTTAGGGACCTGCTACAGCACCCGTTTCCGTAACAGTACACTGCATAGAGCCAGGAAGCTCTGGTCCTCCGTGTATGCTGGGTGTCAACCTAGAAATTGGAGACTGATGGCACAAGGCTTGTTTTCCCATTAGGAAAGCTCCGTTCATGCGGCCTCGAAGATACCTAAAAAGCATTGTTGTTGCCCGGGTTTTAGTCACTGCCGGCATGGTTCTGAGAAGATTTTGAGTTTTCCGGTAAGAAACCTTTTGCTTCCTGTTCCTATTTGGAAGCTCACCCTGCTCTGCTCTGTTCCTAAAGTGAAAGTCAAAGTGAGCCCTGACCTAGAAGGAAGGCCCTTTTTTGCCTTGCCAAACGGGAGGCGTGGAGCAGCTCCATGAGGCCTTCTTCACTGTTCTGCTTCAGTTTCACGGTCGTAAGATTTTCAAGACGCTTAGGGACCTGCTACAGCACCCGTTTCCGTAACAGTACACTGCATAGAGCCAGGAAGCTCTGGTCCTCCGTGTATGCTGGGTGTCAACCTAGAAATTAGGAAACTGATGGCACAAGGCTTGTTTTGCCAATAGGAAAGCTCCGTTCATGCGGCCTCGAAGATACCTGAAAAGCATTGTTGTTGCCAGGGATTTAGTCACTGCCTGCCTGCTTCTGCAAAGAAAATGAGTTTTCCTGAAAGAACCTTGTACTTCCAGTTCCTAGTTGGAAGCTCACCCTACTCTGCTGTATAACTAAAGTGAAAGTCAAGGGGAGCACTAGCCTCGATGTAAGGCCCTGAATATCCTTACAAAACGGGAAGCATGCAGCAGCTCCTTGAGGCCTTCAATGCTGTTCTGCTTTAGTTTAACGTTAGTAAGCTTTCCAAGACTCCTAGGAACCTTACTTCATCACCCGTTTCGGTAACAGAACAGTGCATAGAACCAGGAAGCTCTGGTCCTCCGTGTATGCTGCGTGTCAACCTAGAAATTGGAGACTGATGGCACAAGGCTTGTTTAGCCATTAGGAAATCTCCGTTCATGCGGCCTCGAAAATACCTGAATAGCATGGTTGTTTCCGGGGATTTAGTCACTGCCTGCCTGCTTCTGCGAAGAAAATGAGTTTTCCTGAAAGAAACCTTGTGCTTCCAGTTCCTAGTTGGAAGCTCACCCTGCTCTGCTCCATAACTAAATGAAAGTCAAGGGGAGCACTAGCCTCGATGTAAGGCCCTGAATATCCTTACAAAACGGGAGGTATGCAGCAGCTTCATGAGTCCTTGAACGCTGTTCTGTTTTAGTTTAACGGTAGTAAGCTTTCCAAGATTCCTAGAGACCTTGCTTCTGCACCCGTTTCGGTATCAGAAAACTGCCTAGAGCCAGGAAGCTTTGGTCCTGCGTGTATGCCGCATATGAACTTACAAATTGGAGACTGATGGCACAAGGCTTGTTTGCCCATTCTGAAAGCTCCGTTCATGCGGCCTCGAATATACCTGAAAAGCATTGTTGTTGCCCGGGTTTTAGTCACTGCCGGCATGGTTCTGAGAAGATATTGAGTTTTCCGGTAAGAAACCTTGTGCTTCCAGTTCCTATTTGGAAGCTCACCCTGCTCTGCTCTATACCTAAAGTGAAAGTCAACGTGAGCCCTGGCCTCGAAGGAAGGCCCTTTTTGGCCTTGCCAAATGGGAGGCGTGGAACAGCTCCATGAGGCCTTCTTCACTGTTCTGCTTCAGTTTCACGGTCGTAAGCTTCTCAAGACTCTTAGGGACCTGCTACAGCACCCGTTTCGGTAACAGTACACTGCATAGAGCCAGGAAGCTCTGGTCCTCCGAGTATGCTGTGTGTCAACCTAGAAATTAGGAAACTGATGGCACAAGGCTTGTTTTGCCAATAGGAAAGCTCCGTTCATGCGGCCTCGAAGATATCTGAAAAGCATTGTTGTTGCCAGGGATTTAGTCACTGCCTGCCTGCTTCTGCAAAGAAAATGAGTTTTCCTGAAAGAAACCTTGTGCTTCCAGTTCCTATTTGGAAGCTCACCCTGCTCTGCTCTGTTCCTAAAGTGAAAGTAAAAGTGAGCCCTGACTTAGAAGGAAGGCCCTTTTTTGCCTTGCCAAACGGGAGGCGTGGAGCAGCTCCATAAGGCCTTCTTCAGTGTTCTGCTTCAGTTTCACGGTCGTAAGATTTTCAATACGCTTAGGGACCTGCTACAGTACCCGTTTCCGTAACAGTACACTGCATAGAGCCAAGAAGCTCTGGTCCTTCGTGTATGCTGGGTGTCAACCTAGAAATTGGAGACTGATGGCACAAGGCTTGTTTTCCCATTAGGAAAGCTCCGTTCATGCGGCCTCGAAGATACCTGAAAAGCATTGTTGTTGCCGGGGATTTACTCACTGCCTGCCTGCTTCTGCTAAGAAAATGATTTTCCCGAAAGAAACCTTGTGCTTCCAGTTCCTAGTCGGAAACTCACCCTACTCTGCTGTATAACTAAAGTGAAAGTCAAGGGGAGCACTAGCCTCGATGTAAGGCCCTGAATATCCTTACAAAACGGGAAGCATGCAGCAGCTCCTTGAGGCCTTCAACGCTGTTCTGCTTTAGTTTAACGTTAGTAAGGTTTCCAAGACTCCTAGGAACCTTACTTCAACACCCGTTTCGGTAACAGAACAGTGCATAGAACCAGGAAGCTCTGGTCCTCCGTGTATGCTGCGTGTCAACCTAGAAATTGGAGACTGATGGCACAAGGCTTGTTTAGCCATTAGGAAAGCTCCGTTCATGCGGCCTCGAAGATACCTGAATAGCATTGTTTTTGCCGGGGATTTAGTCACTGCCTGCCTGCTTCTGCGAAGAAAATGAGTTTTCCTGAAAGAAACCTTGTGCTTCCAGTTCCTATTTGGAAGCTCACCCTGCTCTGCTCTGTTCCTAAAGTGAAAGTCAAAGTTAGCCCTGACCTAGAAGAAGGCCCTTTTTTGCCTTGCCAAACGGGAGGCGTGGAGCAGCTCCATGAGGCCTTCTTCACTGTTCTGCTTCAGTTTCACGGTCGTAAGATTTTCAAGACGCTTAGGGACCTGCTACAGCACGCGTTTCCGTAACAGTACACTGCATAGAGCCAGGAAGCTCTGGTCCTCCGTGTATGCTGGGTGTCAACCTAGAAATTGGAGACTGATGGCACAAGGCTTGTTTTCACATTAGGAAAGCTCCGTTCATGCGGCCTCGAAGATACCTGAAAAGCATTGTTGTTGCCGGGGATTTAGTCACTGCCTGCCTGCTTCTGCGAAGAAAATGAGTTTTCCTGAAAGAAACCTTGTGCTTCCAGATCCTAGTTGGAAGCTCACCCTGCTCTGCTCCGTAACTAAATGAAAGTCAAGGGGAGCACTAGCCTCGATGTAAGGCCCTGAATATCCTTACAAAACGGGAAGCATGCAGCAGCTCCTTGAGGCCTTCAACGCTGTTCTGCTTTAGTTTAACGGTAGTAAGCTTTCCAAGACTCCTAGAGACCTTGCTTCAGCACCCGTTTGGGTGTCAGAAAACTGCCTAGAGCCAGGAAGCTGTGGTCCTGCGTGTATGCCGCATATGAACTTACAAATTGGAGACTGATCGCACAAGGCTTGTTTGCCCATTCTGAAAGCTCCGTTCATGCGGCCTCGAATATACCTGAAAAGCATTGTTCTTGCCCGGGTTTTAGTCACTGTCGGCATGGTTCTGAGAAGATATTGAGTTTTCCGGTAAGAAACCTTGTGCTTCCAGTTCCTATTTGGAAGCTCACCCTCCTCTGCTCTATACCTAAAGTGAAAGTCAACGTGCGTCCTGACCTAGAAGGAAGGCCCTTTTTGGCCTTGCCAAACGGGAGGCGTGGAACAGCTCCATGAGGCCTTCTTCACTGTTCTGCTTCAGTTTCACGGTCGTAAGCTTCTCAAGACTCTTAGGGACCTGCTACAGCACCCGTTTCGGTAACAGTACACTGCATAGAGCCAGGAAGCTCTGGTCCTCCGAGTATGCTGTGTGTCAACCTAGAAATTAGGAAACTGATGGCACAAGGCTTGTTTTGCCAATAGGAAAGCTCCGTTCATGCGGCCTCGAAGATACCTGAAAAGCATTGTTGTTGCCAGGGATTTAGTCACTGCCTGCCTGCTTCTGCAAAGAAAATGAGTTTTCCTGAAAGAAACCTTGTGCTTCCAGTTCCTATTTGGAAGCTCACCCTGCTCTGCTCTGTTCCTAAAGTGAAAGTCAAAGTGAGCCCTGACCTAGAAGGAAGGCCCTTTTTTGCCTTGCCAAACGGGAGGCGTGGAGCAGCTCCATGAGGCCTTCGTCACTGTTCTGCTTCAGTTTCACGGTCGTAAGATTTTTCAAGACGCTTAGGGACGTGCTACAGCACGCGTTTCCGTAACAGTACACTGCATAGGGCCAGGAAGCTCTCGTCCTCCGTGTATGCTGGGTGTCAACCTAGAAATTGGAGACTGATGGCACAAGGCTTCTTTTCCCATTAGGAAAGCAACGTTCATGCGGCCTCGAAGATACCTGAAAAGCATTGTTGTTGCCGGGGATTTAGTCACTGCCTGCCTGCTTCTGCGAAGAAAATGAGTTTTCCTGAAAGAAACCTTGTGCTTCCAGTTCCTATTTGGAAGCTCACCCTGCTCTGCTCTGTTCCTAAAGTGAAAGTCAAAGTTAGCCCTGACCTAGAAGAAGGCCCTTTTTTGCCTTGCCAAACGGGAGGCGTGGAGCAGCTCCATGAGGCCTTCTTCACTGTTCTGCTTCAGTTTCACGGTCGTAAGATTTTCAAGACGCTTAGGGACCTGCTACAGCACGCGTTTCCGTAACAGTACACTGCATAGAGCCAGGAAGCTCTGGTCCTCCGTGTATGCTGGGTGTCAACCTAGAAATTGGAGACTGATGGCACAAGGCTTGTTTTCACATTAGGAAAGCTCCGTTCATGCGGCCTCGAAGATACCTGAAAAGCATTGTTGTTGCCGGGGATTTAGTCACTGCCTGCCTGCTTCTGCGAAGAAAATGAGTTTTCCTGAAAGAAACCTTGTGCTTCCAGATCCTAGTTGGAAGCTCACCCTGCTCTGCTCCGTAACTAAATGAAAGTCAAGGGGAGCACTAGCCTCGATGTAAGGCCCTGAATATCCTTACAAAACGGGAAGCATGCAGCAGCTCCTTGAGGCCTTCAACGCTGTTCTGCTTTAGTTTAACGGTAGTAAGCTTTCCAAGACTCCTAGAGACCTTGCTTCAGCACCCGTTTGGGTGTCAGAAAACTGCCTAGAGCCAGGAAGCTGTGGTCCTGCGTGTATGCCGCATATGAACTTACAAATTGGAGACTGATCGCACAAGGCTTGTTTGCCCATTCTGAAAGCTCCGTTCATGCGGCCTCGAATATACCTGAAAAGCATTGTTCTTGCCCGGGTTTTAGTCACTGTCGGCATGGTTCTGAGAAGATATTGAGTTTTCCGGTAAGAAACCTTGTGCTTCCAGTTCCTATTTGGAAGCTCACCCTCCTCTGCTCTATACCTAAAGTGAAAGTCAACGTGCGTCCTGACCTAGAAGGAAGGCCCTTTTTGGCCTTGCCAAACGGGAGGCGTGGAACAGCTCCATGAGGCCTTCTTCACTGTTCTGCTTCAGTTTCACGGTCGTAAGCTTCTCAAGACTCTTAGGGACCTGCTACAGCACCCGTTTCGGTAACAGTACACTGCATAGAGCCAGGAAGCTCTGGTCCTCCGAGTATGCTGTGTGTCAACCTAGAAATTAGGAAACTGATGGCACAAGGCTTGTTTTGCCAATAGGAAAGCTCCGTTCATGCGGCCTCGAAGATACCTGAAAAGCATTGTTGTTGCCAGGGATTTAGTCACTGCCTGCCTGCTTCTGCAAAGAAAATGAGTTTTCCTGAAAGAAACCTTGTGCTTCCAGTTCCTATTTGGAAGCTCACCCTGCTCTGCTCTGTTCCTAAAGTGAAAGTCAAAGTGAGCCCTGACCTAGAAGGAAGGCCCTTTTTTGCCTTGCCAAACGGGAGGCGTGGAGCAGCTCCATGAGGCCTTCGTCACTGTTCTGCTTCAGTTTCACGGTCGTAAGATTTTTCAAGACGCTTAGGGACGTGCTACAGCACGCGTTTCCGTAACAGTACACTGCATAGGGCCAGGAAGCTCTCGTCCTCCGTGTATGCTGGGTGTCAACCTAGAAATTGGAGACTGATGGCACAAGGCTTCTTTTCCCATTAGGAAAGCAACGTTCATGCGGCCTCGAAGATACCTGAAAAGCATTGTTGTTGCCGGGGATTTAGTCACTGCCTGCCTGCTTCTGCTAAGAAAATGACTTTTCCCGAAAGAAACCTTGTGCTTCCAGTTCCTAGTTGGAAGCTCACCCTACTCTGCTGTATAACTAAAGTGAAAGTCAAGGGGAGCACTAGCCTCGATGTAAGGCCCTGAATATCCTTACAAAACGGGAAGCATGCAGCAGCTCCTTGAGGCCTTCAACGCTGTTCTGCTTTAGTTTAACGTTAGTAAGCTTTCCAAGACTCCTAGGAACCTTACTTCAACGCCCCTTTCGGTAACAGAACAGTGCATAGAACCAGGAAGCTCTGGTCCTCCGTGTATGCTGCGTGTCAACCTAGAAATTGGAGACTGATGGCACAAGGCTTGTTTAGCCATTAGGAAATCTCCGTTCATGCGGCCTCGAAAATACCTGAATAGCATGGTTGTTGCCGGGGATTTAGTCACTGCCTGCCTGCTTCTGCCTAGACAATAAGTTTCCCTGAAAGAAACCTTGTGCTTCCAGTTCCTAGTTGGAAGCTCACCCTGCTCTGCTCCGTAACAAAATGAAAGTCAAGGGGAGCACTAGCCTCGATGTAAGGCCCTGAATATCCTTACAAAACGGGAGGTATGCAGCAGCTTCATGAGGCCTTGAACGCTGTTCTGCTTTAGTTTAACGGTAGTAAGCTTTCCAAGACTCCTAGAGACCTTGCTTCAGCACCCGTTTGGGTGTCAGAAAACTGCCTAGAGCCAGGAAGCTGTGGTCCTGCGTGTATGCCGCATATGAACTTACAAATTGGAGACTGATCGCACAAGGCTTCTTTGCCCATTCTGAAAGCTCCGTTCATGCGGCCTCGAATATACCTGAAAAGCATTGTTCTTGCCCGGGTTTTAGTCACTGCCGGCATGGTTCTGAGAAGATATTGAGTTTTCCGGTAAGAAACCTTGTGCTTCCAGTTCCTATTTGGAAGCTCACCCTGCTCTGCTCTATACCTAAAGTGAAAGTCAACGTGAGTCCTGACCTAGAAGGAAGGCCCTTTTTGGCCTTGCCAAACGGGAGGCGTGGAACAGCTCCATGAGGCCTTCTTCACTGTTCTGCTTCAGTTTCACGGTCGTAAGCTTCTCAAGACTCTTAGGGACCTGCTACAGCACCCGTTTCGGTAACAGTACACTGCATAGAGCCAGGAAGCTCTGGTCCTCCGAGTATGCTGTGTGTCAACCTAGAAATTAGGAAACTGATGGCACAAGGCTTGTTTTGCCAATAGGAAAGCTCCGTTCATGCGGCCTCGAAGATACCTGAAAAGCATTGTTGTTGCCAGGGATTTAGTCACTGCCTGCCTGCTTCTGCAAAGAAAATGAGTTTTCCTGAAAGAAACCTTGTGCTTCCAGTTCCTATTTGGAAGCTCACCCTGCTCTGCTCTGTTCCTAAAGTGAAAGTCAAAGTGAGCCCGGACCTAGAAGGAAGGCCCTTTTTTGCCTTGCCAAACGGGAGGCGTGGAACAGCTCCATGAGACCTTCTTCACTGTTCTGCTTCAGTTTCACGGTCGTAAGATTTTCAAGACGCTTAGGGACGTGCTACAAAACCCGTTTCGGTAACAGTTCACTGCAAAGAGCCAGGAAGCTCTGGTCCTCCGTGTATGCTGCGTGTCAACCTAGAAATTGGAGACTGATGGCACAAGGCTTGTTTTCCCATTAGGAAAGCTCCGTTCATGCGGCCTCGAAGTTACCTGAAAAGCATTGTTGTTGCCGGGGATATAGTCACTGCCTGCCTGCTTCTGCTAAGAAAATGACTTTTTCCGAAAGAAACCTTGTGGTTCCAGTTCCTCGTTGGAAGCTCACCCTGCTCTGCTCCATAACTAAATGAAAGTCAAGGGGAGCACTAGCCTCGATGTAAGGCCCTGAATATCCTTACAAAACGGGAGGTATGCAGCAGCTTCATGAGTCCTTGAACGCTGTTCTGTTTTAGTTTAACGGTAGTAAGCTTTCCAAGATTCCTAGAGACCTTGCTTCTGCACCCGTTTCGGTATCAGAAAACTGCCTAGAGCCAGGAAGCTTTGGTCCTGCGTGTATGCCGCATATGAACTTACAAATTGGAGACTGATGGCACAAGGCTTGTTTGCCCATTCTGAAAGCTCCGTTCATGCGGCCTCGAATATACCTGAAAAGCATTGTTGTTGCCCGGGTTTTAGTCACTGCCGGCATGGTTCTGAGAAGATATTGAGTTTTCCGGTAAGAAACCTTGTGCTTCCAGTTCCTATTTGGAAGCTCACCCTGCTCTGCTCTATACCTAAAGTGAAAGTCAACGTGAGCCCTGGCCTCGAAGGAAGGCCCTTTTTGGCCTTGCCAAATGGGAGGCGTGGAACAGCTCCATGAGGCCTTCTTCACTGTTCTGCTTCAGTTTCACGGTCGTAAGATTTTCAAGACGCTTAGGGACCTGCTACAGCACCCGTTTCCATAACAGTACACTGCATAGAGCCAGGAAGCTCTAGTCCTCCGTGTATGCTGCGTGTTAACCTGGAAATTGGAGACTGATGGCACAAGGGTTGTTTTGCCAAAAGGAAAGTTCCATTCATGCGGCCTTGAAGTTACCTGAAAAGCATTGTTGTTGCCGGGGATTTAGTCACTGCCTGCCTGCTTCTGCTAAGAAAATGAGTTTTCCCGAAAGAAACCTTGTGTTTCCAGTTCTTAGTTGGAAGCTCACCCAGCGCCTCTCTTTAACTAAAGTGAAAGTCAAGGGGACCACTAGCCTCGATGTAAGGCCCTGAATATCCTTACAAAACGGGAGGCATGCAAGAGCTCCTTGAGGCCTTCAACGCTGTTCTGCTTTAGTTTAACGGTAGTAGCTTTCCAAGACTCCTAGGAACATTAGTTCAACACCCGTTTCGGTAACAGAACACTGCATAGAGCCAGGAAGCTCTGGTCCTCCGTGTATGCTGCGTGTCAACCTAGAAATTGGAGACTGATGGCACAAGGCTTGTTTAGCCATTAGGAAAGCTCCGTTCATGCGGCCTCGAAGATACCTGAATAGCATTGTTGTTGCCGGGGATTTAGTGACTGCCTGCCTGCTTCTGCGAAGAAAATGAGTTTTCCTGAAAGAAACCTTGTGCTTCCAGTTCCTAGTTGGAAGCTCACCCTGCTCTGCTCCATAATTAAATGAAAGTCAAGGGGAGCACTAGCCTCGATGTAAGGCCCTGAATATCCTTACAAAACGGGAGGTATGCAGCAGCTTCATAAGGCCTTGAACGCATTTCTGCTTTAGTTTAACGGTAGTAAGCTTTCCAAGACTCCTAGAGACCTTGCTTCAGCACACGTTTGGGTGTCAGAAAACTGCCTAGAGCCAGGAAGCTTTGGTCCTGCGTGTATGCCGCATATAAACTTACAAATTGGAGACTGATGGCACAAGGCTTGTTTGCCCATTCTGAAAGCTCCGTTCATGTGGCCTCGAATATACCTGAAAAGCATTGTTGTTGCCCGGGTTTTAGTCACTGCTGGCAGGGTTCTGAGAAGATATTGAGTTTTCCGGTAAGAAACCTTGAGCTTCCAGTTCCCAGTTGGAAGCTCACCCTGCTCGGCTCTATACCTAAAGTGAAAGTCAACGTGAGCCATAGCCTCGAAGGAAGGCCCTGATTTGTCTTGCCAAACGGGAGGCATGGAGGAGCTCCATGAGGCCTTCTTCACTGTTCTGCTTCAGTTTCACGATCGTAAGTTTTCAAGACTCTTAGGCACCTGCTAAAGCACCCGTTTCGGTAACAGTACACTGCATAGAGCCAGGAAGCTCTGGTCCTCCGTGTATGCTGCGTGTCAACCTAGAAATTAAGAGACTGATGGCACAAGGCTTGTTTTGCCAACAGGAAAGCTCCGTTCATGCGGCCTCGAAGATACCTGAAAAGCATTGTTGTTGCCAGGGATTTAGTCACTGCCTGCCTGCTTCTGCAAAGAAAATGAGTTTTCCTGAAAGAAACCTTGTGCTTCCAGTTCCTATTTGGAAGCTCACCCTGCTCTGCTCTGTTCCTAAAGTGAAAGTCAAAGTGAGCCCTGACCTAGAAGGAAGGCCCTTTTTTGCCTTGCCAAACGGGAGGTGTGGAGCAGCTCCATGAGGCCTTCTTCACTGTTCTGCTTCAGTTTCACGGTCGTAAGATTTTCAAGACGCTTAGGGACCTGCTACAGCACCCGTTTCCGTAACAGTACACTGCATAGAGCCAGGAAGCTCTGGTCCTCCGTGTATGCTGGGTGTCAACCTAGAAATTGGAGACTGATGGCACAAGGCTTGTTTTCCCATTAGGAAAGCTCCGTTCATGCGGCCTCGAAGATACCTAAAAAGCATTGTTGTTGCCCGGGTTTTAGTCACTGCCGGCATGGTTCTGAGAAGATTTTGAGTTTTCCGGTAAGAAACCTTTTGCTTCCTGTTCCTATTTGGAAGCTCACCCTGCTCTGCTCTGTTCCTAAAGTGAAAGTCAAAGTGAGCCCTGACCTAGAAGGAAGGCCCTTTTTTGCCTTGCCAAACGGGAGGCGTGGAGCAGCTCCATGAGGCCTTCTTCACTGTTCTGCTTCAGTTTCACGGTCGTAAGATTTTCAAGACGCTTAGGGACCTGCTACAGCACCCGTTTCCGTAACAGTACACTGCATAGAGCCAGGAAGCTCTGGTCCTCCGTGTATGCTGGGTGTCAACCTAGAAATTAGGAAACTGATGGCACAAGGCTTGTTTTGCCAATAGGAAAGCTCCGTTCATGCGGCCTCGAAGATACCTGAAAAGCATTGTTGTTGCCAGGGATTTAGTCACTGCCTGCCTGCTTCTGCAAAGAAAATGAGTTTTCCTGAAAGAACCTTGTACTTCCAGTTCCTATTTGGAAGCTCACCCTGCTCTGCTCTGTTCCTAAAGTGAAAGTCAAAGTGAGTCCTGACCTAGAAGGAAGGCCCTTTTTTGCCTTGCCAAACGGGAGGCGTGGAGCAGCTCCATGAGGCCGTCTTCACTGTTCTGCTTCAGTTTCACGGTGGTAAGATTTTCAAGACTCTTAGGGACCTGCTACAGCACCCGTTTCCGTAACAGTACACTGCATAGAGCCAGGAAGCTCTGGTCCTCCGTGTATGCTGCGTGTCAACCTAGAAATTGGAGACTGATGGCACAAGTCTTGTTTTCCCATTAGGAAAGCTCCGTTCATGTGGCCTCGAAGATACCTGAAAAGCATTGTTGTTGCCGGGGATTTAGTCACTGCTTGCCTGCTTCTGCTAAGAAAATGACTTTTCCCGAAAGAAACGTGTGCTTCCAGTTCCTAGTTGGAAGCTCACCCTACTCTGCTGTATAACTAAAGTGAAAGTCAAGGGGAGCACAAGCCTCGATGTAAGGCCCTGAATATCCTTACAAAACGGGAAGCATGCAGCAGCTCCTTGAGGCCTTCAATGCTGTTCTGCTTTAGTTTAACGTTAGTAAGCTTTCCAAGACTCCTAGGAACCTTACTTCATCACCCGTTTCGGTAACAGAACAGTGCATAGAACCAGGAAGCTCTGGTCCTCCGTGTATGCTGCGTGTCAACCTAGAAATTGGAGACTGATGGCACAAGGCTTGTTTAGCCATTAGGAAATCTCCGTTCATGCGGCCTCGAAAATACCTGAATAGCATGGTTGTTGCCGGGGATTTAGTCACTGCCTGCCTGCTTCTGCCTAGACAATGAGTTTCCCTGAAAGAAACCTTGTGCTTCCAGTTCCTAGTTGGAAGCTCACCCTGCTGTGCTCCATAACTAAATGAAATTCAAGGGGAGCACTAGCCTCGATGTAAGGCCCTGAATATCCTTACAAAACGGGAGGTATGCAGCAGCTTCATGAGGCCTTGAACGCTGTTCTGCTTTAGTTTAACGGTAGTAAGCTTTCGAAGACTCCTAGAGACCTTGCTTCAGCACCCGTTTGGGTGTCAGAAAACTGCCTAGAGCCAGGAAGCTTTGGTCCTGCTTGTATGCCGCATGTGAACTTACAAATTGGAGACTGATGGCACAAGGCTTGTTTGCCCATTCTGAAAGCTCCGTTCATGCGGCCTCGAATATACCTGAAAAGCATTGTTGTTGCCCGGGTTTTAGTCACTGCCGGCATGGTTCTGAGAAGATATTGAGTTTTCCCGTAAGAAACCTTGTGCTTCCAGTTCCTATTTGGAAGCTCACCCTGCTCTGCTCTATACCTAAAGTGAAAGTCAACGTGAGCCCTGGCCTCGAAGGAAGGCCCTTTTTGGCCTTGCCAAATGGGAGGCGTGGAACAGCTCCATGAGGCCTTCTTCACTGTTCTGCTTCAGTTTCACGGTCGTATGCTTCTCAAGACTCTTAGGGACCTGCTACAGCACCCGTTTCGGTAACAGTACACTGCATAGAGCCAGGAAGCTCTGGTCCTCAGTGTATGCTGCCTGTCAACCTAGAAATTAGGAAACTGATGGCACAAGGTTTGATTTGCCAATAGGAAAGCTCCGTTCATGCGGCCTCGAAGATACCTGAAAAGCATTGTTGTTGCCAGGGATTTAGTCACTGCCTGCCTGCTTCTGCAAAGAAAATGAGTTTTCCTGAAAGAAACCTTGTGCTTCCAGTTCCTATTTGGAAGCTCATCCTGCTCTGCTCTGTTCCTAAAGTGAAAGTCAAAGTGAGCCCTGACCTAGAAGGAAGGCCCTTTTTTGCCTTGCCAAACGGGAGGTGTGGAGCAGCTCCATGAGGCCTTCTTCACTGTTCTGCTTCAGTTTCACGGTCGTAAGATTTTCAAGACGCTTAGGGACCTGCTACAGCACCCGTTTCCGTAACAGTACACTGCATAGAGCCAGGAAGCTCTAGTCCTCCGTGTATGCTGCGTGTTAACCTGGAAATTGGAGACTGATGGCACAAGGGTTGTTTTGCCAAAAGGAAAGTTCCATTCATGCGGCCTTGAAGTTACCTGAAAAGCATTGTTGTTGCCGGGGATTTAGTCACTGCCTGCCTGCTTCTGCTAAGAAAATGAGTTTTCCCGAAAGAAACCTTGTGTTTCCAGTTCTTAGTTGGAAGCTCACCCAGCGCCTCTCTTTAACTAAAGTGAAAGTCAAGGGGACCACTAGCCTCGATGTAAGGCCCTGAATATCCTTACAAAACGGGAGGCATGCAAGAGCTCCTTGAGGCCTTCAACGCTGTTCTGCTTTAGTTTAACGGTAGTAGCTTTCCAAGACTCCTAGGAACATTAGTTCAACACCCGTTTCGGTAACAGAACACTGCATAGAGCCAGGAAGCTCTGGTCCTCCGTGTATGCTGCGTGTCAACCTAGAAATTGGAGACTGATGGCACAAGGCTTGTTTAGCCATTAGGAAAGCTCCGTTCATGCGGCCTCGAAGATACCTGAATAGCATTGTTGTTGCCGGGGATTTAGTGACTGCCTGCCTGCTTCTGCGAAGAAAATGAGTTTTCCTGAAAGAAACCTTGTGCTTCCAGTTCCTAGTTGGAAGCTCACCCTGCTCTGCTCCATAATTAAATGAAAGTCAAGGGGAGCACTAGCCTCGATGTAAGGCCCTGAATATCCTTACAAAACGGGAGGTATGCAGCAGCTTCATAAGGCCTTGAACGCATTTCTGCTTTAGTTTAACGGTAGTAAGCTTTCCAAGACTCCTAGAGACCTTGCTTCAGCACACGTTTGGGTGTCAGAAAACTGCCTAGAGCCAGGAAGCTTTGGTCCTGCGTGTATGCCGCATATAAACTTACAAATTGGAGACTGATGGCACAAGGCTTGTTTGCCCATTCTGAAAGCTCCGTTCATGTGGCCTCGAATATACCTGAAAAGCATTGTTGTTGCCCGGGTTTTAGTCACTGCTGGCAGGGTTCTGAGAAGATATTGAGTTTTCCGGTAAGAAACCTTGAGCTTCCAGTTCCCAGTTGGAAGCTCACCCTGCTCGGCTCTATACCTAAAGTGAAAGTCAACGTGAGCCATAGCCTCGAAGGAAGGCCCTGATTTGTCTTGCCAAACGGGAGGCATGGAGGAGCTCCATGAGGCCTTCTTCACTGTTCTGCTTCAGTTTCACGATCGTAAGTTTTCAAGACTCTTAGGCACCTGCTAAAGCACCCGTTTCGGTAACAGTACACTGCATAGAGCCAGGAAGCTCTGGTCCTCCGTGTATGCTGCGTGTCAACCTAGAAATTAAGAGACTGATGGCACAAGGCTTGTTTTGCCAACAGGAAAGCTCCGTTCATGCGGCCTCGAAGATACCTGAAAAGCATTGTTGTTGCCAGGGATTTAGTCACTGCCTGCCTGCTTCTGCAAAGAAAATGAGTTTTCCTGAAAGAAACCTTGTGCTTCCAGTTCCTATTTGGAAGCTCACCCTGCTCTGCTCTGTTCCTAAAGTGAAAGTCAAAGTGAGCCCTGACCTAGAAGGAAGGCCCTTTTTTGCCTTGCCAAACGGGAGGTGTGGAGCAGCTCCATGAGGCCTTCTTCACTGTTCTGCTTCAGTTTCACGGTCGTAAGATTTTCAAGACGCTTAGGGACCTGCTACAGCACCCGTTTCCGTAACAGTACACTGCATAGAGCCAGGAAGCTCTGGTCCTCCGTGTATGCTGGGTGTCAACCTAGAAATTGGAGACTGATGGCACAAGGCTTGTTTTCCCATTAGGAAAGCTCCGTTCATGCGGCCTCGAAGATACCTAAAAAGCATTGTTGTTGCCCGGGTTTTAGTCACTGCCGGCATGGTTCTGAGAAGATTTTGAGTTTTCCGGTAAGAAACCTTTTGCTTCCTGTTCCTATTTGGAAGCTCACCCTGCTCTGCTCTGTTCCTAAAGTGAAAGTCAAAGTGAGCCCTGACCTAGAAGGAAGGCCCTTTTTTGCCTTGCCAAACGGGAGGCGTGGAGCAGCTCCATGAGGCCTTCTTCACTGTTCTGCTTCAGTTTCACGGTCGTAAGATTTTCAAGACGCTTAGGGACCTGCTACAGCACCCGTTTCCGTAACAGTACACTGCATAGAGCCAGGAAGCTCTGGTCCTCCGTGTATGCTGGGTGTCAACCTAGAAATTAGGAAACTGATGGCACAAGGCTTGTTTTGCCAATAGGAAAGCTCCGTTCATGCGGCCTCGAAGATACCTGAAAAGCATTGTTGTTGCCAGGGATTTAGTCACTGCCTGCCTGCTTCTGCAAAGAAAATGAGTTTTCCTGAAAGAACCTTGTACTTCCAGTTCCTATTTGGAAGCTCACCCTGCTCTGCTCTGTTCCTAAAGTGAAAGTCAAAGTGAGTCCTGACCTAGAAGGAAGGCCCTTTTTTGCCTTGCCAAACGGGAGGCGTGGAGCAGCTCCATGAGGCCGTCTTCACTGTTCTGCTTCAGTTTCACGGTGGTAAGATTTTCAAGACTCTTAGGGACCTGCTACAGCACCCGTT
The DNA here is from genome assembly GCF_965194825.1 of Balaenoptera physalus. Lineage (NCBI taxonomy): Eukaryota > Metazoa > Chordata > Mammalia > Artiodactyla > Balaenopteridae > Balaenoptera > Balaenoptera physalus. Next base: position 28,350 of record NW_028124473.1, read on the forward strand.
TCCGTAACAGTACACTGCATAGAGCCAGGAAGCTCTGGTCCTCCGTGTATGCTGCGTGTCAACCTAGAAATTGGAGACTGATGGCACAAGTCTTGTTTTCCCATTAGGAAAGCTCCGTTCATGTGGCCTCGAAGATACCTGAAAAGCATTGTTGTTGCCGGGGATTTAGTCACTGCTTGCCTGCTTCTGCTAAGAAAATGACTTTTCCCGAAAGAAACGTGTGCTTCCAGTTCCTAGTTGGAAGCTCACCCTACTCTGCTGTATAACTAAAGTGAAAGTCAAGGGGAGCACTAGCCTCGATGTAAGGCCCTGAATATCCTTACAAAACGGGAAGCATGCAGCAGCTCCTTGAGGCCTTCAATGCTGTTCTGCTTTAGTTTAACGTTAGTAAGCTTTCCAAGACTCCTAGGAACCTTACTTCATCACCCGTTTCGGTAACAGAACAGTGCATAGAACCAGGAAGCTCTGGTCCTCCGTGTATGCTGCGTGTCAACCTAGAAATTGGAGACTGATGGCACAAGGCTTGTTTAGCCATTAGGAAATCTCCGTTCATGCGGCCTCGAAAATACCTGAATAGCATGGTTGTTGCCGGGGATTTAGTCACTGCCTGCCTGCTTCTGCCTAGACAATGAGTTTCCCTGAAAGAAACCTTGTGCTTCCAGTTCCTAGTTGGAAGCTCACCCTGCTGTGCTCCATAACTAAATGAAATTCAAGGGGAGCACTAGCCTCGATGTAAGGCCCTGAATATCCTTACAAAACGGGAGGTATGCAGCAGCTTCATGAGGCCTTGAACGCTGTTCTGCTTTAGTTTAACGGTAGTAAGCTTTCGAAGACTCCTAGAGACCTTGCTTCAGCACCCGTTTGGGTGTCAGAAAACTGCCTAGAGCCAGGAAGCTTTGGTCCTGCTTGTATGCCGCATGTGAACTTACAAATTGGAGACTGATGGCACAAGGCTTGTTTGCCCATTCTGAAAGCTCCGTTCATGCGGCCTCGAATATACCTGAAAAGCATTGTTGTTGCCCGGGTTTTAGTCACTGCCGGCATGGTTCTGAGAAGATATTGAGTTTTCCCGTAAGAAACCTTGTGCTTCCAGTTCCTATTTGGAAGCTCACCCTGCTCTGCTCTATACCTAAAGTGAAAGTCAACGTGAGCCCTGGCCTCGAAGGAAGGCCCTTTTTGGCCTTGCCAAATGGGAGGCGTGGAACAGCTCCATGAGGCCTTCTTCACTGTTCTGCTTCAGTTTCACGGTCGTATGCTTCTCAAGACTCTTAGGGACCTGCTACAGCACCCGTTTCGGTAACAGTACACTGCATAGAGCCAGGAAGCTCTGGTCCTCAGTGTATGCTGCCTGTCAACCTAGAAATTAGGAAACTGATGGCACAAGGTTTGATTTGCCAATAGGAAAGCTCCGTTCATGCGGCCTCGAAGATACCTGAAAAGCATTGTTGTTGCCAGGGATTTAGTCACTGCCTGCCTGCTTCTGCAAAGAAAATGAGTTTTCCTGAAAGAAACCTTGTGCTTCCAGTTCCTATTTGGAAGCTCATCCTGCTCTGCTCTGTTCCTAAAGTGAAAGTCAAAGTGAGCCCTGACCTAGAAGGAAGGCCCTTTTTTGCCTTGCCAAACGGGAGGTGTGGAGCAGCTCCATGAGGCCTTCTTCACTGTTCTGCTTCAGTTTCACGGTCGTAAGATTTTCAAGACGCTTAGGGACCTGCTACAGCACCCGTTTCCGTAACAGTACACTGCATAGAGCCAGGAAGCTCTAGTCCTCCGTGTATGCTGCGTGTTAACCTGGAAATTGGAGACTGATGGCACAAGGGTTGTTTTGCCAAAAGGAAAGTTCCATTCATGCGGCCTTGAAGTTACCTGAAAAGCATTGTTGTTGCCGGGGATTTAGTCACTGCCTGCCTGCTTCTGCTAAGAAAATGAGTTTTCCCGAAAGAAACCTTGTGTTTCCAGTTCTTAGTTGGAAGCTCACCCAGCGCCTCTCTTTAACTAAAGTGAAAGTCAAGGGGACCACTAGCCTCGATGTAAGGCCCTGAATATCCTTACAAAACGGGAGGCATGCAAGAGCTCCTTGAGGCCTTCAACGCTGTTCTGCTTTAGTTTAACGGTAGTAGCTTTCCAAGACTCCTAGGAACATTAGTTCAACACCCGTTTCGGTAACAGAACACTGCATAGAGCCAGGAAGCTCTGGTCCTCCGTGTATGCTGCGTGTCAACCTAGAAATTGGAGACTGATGGCACAAGGCTTGTTTAGCCATTAGGAAAGCTCCGTTCATGCGGCCTCGAAGATACCTGAATAGCATTGTTGTTGCCGGGGATTTAGTGACTGCCTGCCTGCTTCTGCGAAGAAAATGAGTTTTCCTGAAAGAAACCTTGTGCTTCCAGTTCCTAGTTGGAAGCTCACCCTGCTCTGCTCCATAATTAAATGAAAGTCAAGGGGAGCACTAGCCTCGATGTAAGGCCCTGAATATCCTTACAAAACGGGAGGTATGCAGCAGCTTCATAAGGCCTTGAACGCATTTCTGCTTTAGTTTAACGGTAGTAAGCTTTCCAAGACTCCTAGAGACCTTGCTTCAGCACACGTTTGGGTGTCAGAAAACTGCCTAGAGCCAGGAAGCTTTGGTCCTGCGTGTATGCCGCATATAAACTTACAAATTGGAGACTGATGGCACAAGGCTTGTTTGCCCATTCTGAAAGCTCCGTTCATGTGGCCTCGAATATACCTGAAAAGCATTGTTGTTGCCCGGGTTTTAGTCACTGCTGGCAGGGTTCTGAGAAGATATTGAGTTTTCCGGTAAGAAACCTTGAGCTTCCAGTTCCCAGTTGGAAGCTCACCCTGCTCGGCTCTATACCTAAAGTGAAAGTCAACGTGAGCCATAGCCTCGAAGGAAGGCCCTGATTTGTCTTGCCAAACGGGAGGCATGGAGGAGCTCCATGAGGCCTTCTTCACTGTTCTGCTTCAGTTTCACGATCGTAAGTTTTCAAGACTCTTAGGCACCTGCTAAAGCACCCGTTTCGGTAACAGTACACTGCATAGAGCCAGGAAGCTCTGGTCCTCCGTGTATGCTGCGTGTCAACCTAGAAATTAAGAGACTGATGGCACAAGGCTTGTTTTGCCAACAGGAAAGCTCCGTTCATGCGGCCTCGAAGATACCTGAAAAGCATTGTTGTTGCCAGGGATTTAGTCACTGCCTGCCTGCTTCTGCAAAGAAAATGAGTTTTCCTGAAAGAAACCTTGTGCTTCCAGTTCCTATTTGGAAGCTCACCCTGCTCTGCTCTGTTCCTAAAGTGAAAGTCAAAGTGAGCCCTGACCTAGAAGGAAGGCCCTTTTTTGCCTTGCCAAACGGGAGGTGTGGAGCAGCTCCATGAGGCCTTCTTCACTGTTCTGCTTCAGTTTCACGGTCGTAAGATTTTCAAGACGCTTAGGGACCTGCTACAGCACCCGTTTCCGTAACAGTACACTGCATAGAGCCAGGAAGCTCTGGTCCTCCGTGTATGCTGGGTGTCAACCTAGAAATTGGAGACTGATGGCACAAGGCTTGTTTTCCCATTAGGAAAGCTCCGTTCATGCGGCCTCGAAGATACCTAAAAAGCATTGTTGTTGCCCGGGTTTTAGTCACTGCCGGCATGGTTCTGAGAAGATTTTGAGTTTTCCGGTAAGAAACCTTTTGCTTCCTGTTCCTATTTGGAAGCTCACCCTGCTCTGCTCTGTTCCTAAAGTGAAAGTCAAAGTGAGCCCTGACCTAGAAGGAAGGCCCTTTTTTGCCTTGCCAAACGGGAGGCGTGGAGCAGCTCCATGAGGCCTTCTTCACTGTTCTGCTTCAGTTTCACGGTCGTAAGATTTTCAAGACGCTTAGGGACCTGCTACAGCACCCGTTTCCGTAACAGTACACTGCATAGAGCCAGGAAGCTCTGGTCCTCCGTGTATGCTGGGTGTCAACCTAGAAATTAGGAAACTGATGGCACAAGGCTTGTTTTGCCAATAGGAAAGCTCCGTTCATGCGGCCTCGAAGATACCTGAAAAGCATTGTTGTTGCCAGGGATTTAGTCACTGCCTGCCTGCTTCTGCAAAGAAAATGAGTTTTCCTGAAAGAACCTTGTACTTCCAGTTCCTATTTGGAAGCTCACCCTGCTCTGCTCTGTTCCTAAAGTGAAAGTCAAAGTGAGTCCTGACCTAGAAGGAAGGCCCTTTTTTGCCTTGCCAAACGGGAGGCGTGGAGCAGCTCCATGAGGCCGTCTTCACTGTTCTGCTTCAGTTTCACGGTGGTAAGATTTTCAAGACTCTTAGGGACCTGCTACAGCACCCGTTTCCGTAACAGTACACTGCATAGAGCCAGGAAGCTCTGGTCCTCCGTGTATGCTGCGTGTCAACCTAGAAATTGGAGACTGATGGCACAAGTCTTGTTTTCCCATTAGGAAAGCTCCGTTCATGTGGCCTCGAAGATACCTGAAAAGCATTGTTGTTGCCGGGGATTTAGTCACTGCTTGCCTGCTTCTGCTAAGAAAATGACTTTTCCCGAAAGAAACGTGTGCTTCCAGTTCCTAGTTGGAAGCTCACCCTACTCTGCTGTATAACTAAAGTGAAAGTCAAGGGGAGCACTAGCCTCGATGTAAGGCCCTGAATATCCTTACAAAACGGGAAGCATGCAGCAGCTCCTTGAGGCCTTCAATGCTGTTCTGCTTTAGTTTAACGTTAGTAAGCTTTCCAAGACTCCTAGGAACCTTACTTCATCACCCGTTTCGGTAACAGAACAGTGCATAGAACCAGGAAGCTCTGGTCCTCCGTGTATGCTGCGTGTCAACCTAGAAATTGGAGACTGATGGCACAAGGCTTGTTTAGCCATTAGGAAATCTCCGTTCATGCGGCCTCGAAAATACCTGAATAGCATGGTTGTTGCCGGGGATTTAGTCACTGCCTGCCTGCTTCTGCCTAGACAATGAGTTTCCCTGAAAGAAACCTTGTGCTTCCAGTTCCTAGTTGGAAGCTCACCCTGCTGTGCTCCATAACTAAATGAAATTCAAGGGGAGCACTAGCCTCGATGTAAGGCCCTGAATATCCTTACAAAACGGGAGGTATGCAGCAGCTTCATGAGGCCTTGAACGCTGTTCTGCTTTAGTTTAACGGTAGTAAGCTTTCGAAGACTCCTAGAGACCTTGCTTCAGCACCCGTTTGGGTGTCAGAAAACTGCCTAGAGCCAGGAAGCTTTGGTCCTGCTTGTATGCCGCATGTGAACTTACAAATTGGAGACTGATGGCACAAGGCTTGTTTGCCCATTCTGAAAGCTCCGTTCATGCGGCCTCGAATATACCTGAAAAGCATTGTTGTTGCCCGGGTTTTAGTCACTGCCGGCATGGTTCTGAGAAGATATTGAGTTTTCCCGTAAGAAACCTTGTGCTTCCAGTTCCTATTTGGAAGCTCACCCTGCTCTGCTCTATACCTAAAGTGAAAGTCAACGTGAGCCCTGGCCTCGAAGGAAGGCCCTTTTTGGCCTTGCCAAATGGGAGGCGTGGAACAGCTCCATGAGGCCTTCTTCACTGTTCTGCTTCAGTTTCACGGTCGTATGCTTCTCAAGACTCTTAGGGACCTGCTACAGCACCCGTTTCGGTAACAGTACACTGCATAGAGCCAGGAAGCTCTGGTCCTCAGTGTATGCTGCCTGTCAACCTAGAAATTAGGAAACTGATGGCACAAGGTTTGATTTGCCAATAGGAAAGCTCCGTTCATGCGGCCTCGAAGATACCTGAAAAGCATTGTTGTTGCCAGGGATTTAGTCACTGCCTGCCTGCTTCTGCAAAGAAAATGAGTTTTCCTGAAAGAAACCTTGTGCTTCCAGTTCCTATTTGGAAGCTCATCCTGCTCTGCTCTGTTCCTAAAGTGAAAGTCAAAGTGAGCCCTGACCTAGAAGGAAGGCCCTTTTTTGCCTTGCCAAACGGGAGGTGTGGAGCAGCTCCATGAGGCCTTCTTCACTGTTCTGCTTCAGTTTCACGGTCGTAAGATTTTCAAGACGCTTAGGGACCTGCTACAGCACCCGTTTCCGTAACAGTACACTGCATAGAGCCAGGAAGCTCTAGTCCTCCGTGTATGCTGCGTGTTAACCTGGAAATTGGAGACTGATGGCACAAGGGTTGTTTTGCCAAAAGGAAAGTTCCATTCATGCGGCCTTGAAGTTACCTGAAAAGCATTGTTGTTGCCGGGGATTTAGTCACTGCCTGCCTGCTTCTGCTAAGAAAATGAGTTTTCCCGAAAGAAACCTTGTGTTTCCAGTTCTTAGTTGGAAGCTCACCCAGCGCCTCTCTTTAACTAAAGTGAAAGTCAAGGGGACCACTAGCCTCGATGTAAGGCCCTGAATATCCTTACAAAACGGGAGGCATGCAAGAGCTCCTTGAGGCCTTCAACGCTGTTCTGCTTTAGTTTAACGGTAGTAGCTTTCCAAGACTCCTAGGAACATTAGTTCAACACCCGTTTCGGTAACAGAACACTGCATAGAGCCAGGAAGCTCTGATCCTCCGTGTATGCTGCGTGTCAACCTAGAAATTGGAGACTGATGGCACAAGGCTTGTTTAGCCATTAGGAAAGCTCCGTTCATGCGGCCTCGAAGATACCTGAATAGCATTGTTGTTGCCGGGGATTTAGTGACTGCCTGCCTGCTTCTGCGAAGAAAATGAGTTTTCCTGAAAGAAACCTTGTGCTTCCAGTTCCTAGTTGGAAGCTCACCCTGCTCTGCTCCATAATTAAATGAAAGTCAAGGGGAGCACTAGCCTCGATGTAAGGCCCTGAATATCCTTACAAAACGGGAGGTATGCAGCAGCTTCATAAGGCCTTGAACGCATTTCTGCTTTAGTTTAACGGTAGTAAGCTTTCCAAGACTCCTAGAGACCTTGCTTCAGCACACGTTTGGGTGTCAGAAAACTGCCTAGAGCCAGGAAGCTTTGGTCCTGCGTGTATGCCGCATATAAACTTACAAATTGGAGACTGATGGCACAAGGCTTGTTTGCCCATTCTGAAAGCTCCGTTCATGTGGCCTCGAATATACCTGAAAAGCATTGTTGTTGCCCGGGTTTTAGTCACTGCTGGCAGGGTTCTGAGAAGATATTGAGTTTTCCGGTAAGAAACCTTGAGCTTCCAGTTCCCAGTTGGAAGCTCACCCTGCTCGGCTCTATACCTAAAGTGAAAGTCAACGTGAGCCATAGCCTCGAAGGAAGGCCCTGATTTGTCTTGCCAAACGGGAGGCATGGAGGAGCTCCATGAGGCCTTCTTCACTGTTCTGCTTCAGTTTCACGATCGTAAGTTTTCAAGACTCTTAGGCACCTGCTAAAGCACCCGTTTCGGTAACAGTACACTGCATAGAGCCAGGAAGCTCTGGTCCTCCGTGTATGCTGCGTGTCAACCTAGAAATTAAGAGACTGATGGCACAAGGCTTGTTTTGCCAACAGGAAAGCTCCGTTCATGCGGCCTCGAAGATACCTGAAAAGCATTGTTGTTGCCAGGGATTTAGTCACTGCCTGCCTGCTTCTGCAAAGAAAATGAGTTTTCCTGAAAGAAACCTTGTGCTTCCAGTTCCTATTTGGAAGCTCACCCTGCTCTGCTCTGTTCCTAAAGTGAAAGTCAAAGTGAGCCCTGACCTAGAAGGAAGGCCCTTTTTTGCCTTGCCAAACGGGAGGTGTGGAGCAGCTCCATGAGGCCTTCTTCACTGTTCTGCTTCAGTTTCACGGTCGTAAGATTTTCAAGACGCTTAGGGACCTGCTACAGCACCCGTTTCCGTAACAGTACACTGCATAGAGCCAGGAAGCTCTGGTCCTCCGTGTATGCTGGGTGTCAACCTAGAAATTGGAGACTGATGGCACAAGGCTTGTTTTCCCATTAGGAAAGCTCCGTTCATGCGGCCTCGAAGATACCTAAAAAGCATTGTTGTTGCCCGGGTTTTAGTCACTGCCGGCATGGTTCTGAGAAGATTTTGAGTTTTCCGGTAAGAAACCTTTTGCTTCCTGTTCCTATTTGGAAGCTCACCCTGCTCTGCTCTGTTCCTAAAGTGAAAGTCAAAGTGAGCCCTGACCTAGAAGGAAGGCCCTTTTTTGCCTTGCCAAACGGGAGGCGTGGAGCAGCTCCATGAGGCCTTCTTCACTGTTCTGCTTCAGTTTCACGGTCGTAAGATTTTCAAGACGCTTAGGGACCTGCTACAGCACCCGTTTCCGTAACAGTACACTGCATAGAGCCAGGAAGCTCTGGTCCTCCGTGTATGCTGGGTGTCAACCTAGAAATTAGGAAACTGATGGCACAAGGCTTGTTTTGCCAATAGGAAAGCTCCGTTCATGCGGCCTCGAAGATACCTGAAAAGCATTGTTGTTGCCAGGGATTTAGTCACTGCCTGCCTGCTTCTGCAAAGAAAATGAGTTTTCCTGAAAGAACCTTGTACTTCCAGTTCCTATTTGGAAGCTCACCCTGCTCTGCTCTGTTCCTAAAGTGAAAGTCAAAGTGAGTCCTGACCTAGAAGGAAGGCCCTTTTTTGCCTTGCCAAACGGGAGGCGTGGAGCAGCTCCATGAGGCCGTCTTCACTGTTCTGCTTCAGTTTCACGGTGGTAAGATTTTCAAGACTCTTAGGGACCTGCTACAGCACCCGTTTCCGTAACAGTACACTGCATAGAGCCAGGAAGCTCTGGTCCTCCGTGTATGCTGCGTGTCAACCTAGAAATTGGAGACTGATGGCACAAGTCTTGTTTTCCCATTAGGAAAGCTCCGTTCATGTGGCCTCGAAGATACCTGAAAAGCATTGTTGTTGCCGGGGATTTAGTCACTGCTTGCCTGCTTCTGCTAAGAAAATGACTTTTCCCGAAAGAAACGTGTGCTTCCAGTTCCTAGTTGGAAGCTCACCCTACTCTGCTGTATAACTAAAGTGAAAGTCAAGGGGAGCACTAGCCTCGATGTAAGGCCCTGAATATCCTTACAAAACGGGAAGCATGCAGCAGCTCCTTGAGGCCTTCAATGCTGTTCTGCTTTAGTTTAACGTTAGTAAGCTTTCCAAGACTCCTAGGAACCTTACTTCATCACCCGTTTCGGTAACAGAACAGTGCATAGAACCAGGAAGCTCTGGTCCTCCGTGTATGCTGCGTGTCAACCTAGAAATTGGAGACTGATGGCACAAGGCTTGTTTAGCCATTAGGAAATCTCCGTTCATGCGGCCTCGAAAATACCTGAATAGCATGGTTGTTGCCGGGGATTTAGTCACTGCCTGCCTGCTTCTGCCTAGACAATGAGTTTCCCTGAAAGAAACCTTGTGCTTCCAGTTCCTAGTTGGAAGCTCACCCTGCTGTGCTCCATAACTAAATGAAATTCAAGGGGAGCACTAGCCTCGATGTAAGGCCCTGAATATCCTTACAAAACGGGAGGTATGCAGCAGCTTCATGAGGCCTTGAACGCTGTTCTGCTTTAGTTTAACGGTAGTAAGCTTTCGAAGACTCCTAGAGACCTTGCTTCAGCACCCGTTTGGGTGTCAGAAAACTGCCTAGAGCCAGGAAGCTTTGGTCCTGCTTGTATGCCGCATGTGAACTTACAAATTGGAGACTGATGGCACAAGGCTTGTTTGCCCATTCTGAAAGCTCCGTTCATGCGGCCTCGAATATACCTGAAAAGCATTGTTGTTGCCCGGGTTTTAGTCACTGCCGGCATGGTTCTGAGAAGATATTGAGTTTTCCGGTAAGAAACCTTGTGCTTCCAGTTCCTATTTGGAAGCTCACCCTGCTCTGCTCTATACCTAAAGTGAAAGTCAACGTGAGCCCTGGCCTCGAAGGAAGGCCCTTTTTGGCCTTGCCAAATGGGAGGCGTGGAACAGCTCCATGAGGCCTTCTTCACTGTTCTGCTTCAGTTTCACGGTCGTATGCTTCTCAAGACTCTTAGGGACCTGCTACAGCACCCGTTTCGGTAACAGTACACTGCATAGAGCCAGGAAGCTCTGGTCCTCAGTGTATGCTGCCTGTCAACCTAGAAATTAGGAAACTGATGGCACAAGGTTTGATTTGCCAATAGGAAAGCTCCGTTCATGCGGCCTCGAAGATACCTGAAAAGCATTGTTGTTGCCAGGGATTTAGTCACTGCCTGCCTGCTTCTGCAAAGAAAATGAGTTTTCCTGAAAGAAACCTTGTGCTTCCAGTTCCTATTTGGAAGCTCATCCTGCTCTGCTCTGTTCCTAAAGTGAAAGTCAAAGTGAGCCCTGACCTAGAAGGAAGGCCCTTTTTTGCCTTGCCAAACGGGAGGTGTGGAGCAGCTCCATGAGGCCTTCTTCACTGTTCTGCTTCAGTTTCACGGTCGTAAGATTTTCAAGACGCTTAGGGACCTGCTACAGCACCCGTTTCCGTAACAGTACACTGCATAGAGCCAGGAAGCTCTAGTCCTCCGTGTATGCTGCGTGTTAACCTGGAAATTGGAGACTGATGGCACAAGGGTTGTTTTGCCAAAAGGAAAGTTCCATTCATGCGGCCTTGAAGTTACCTGAAAAGCATTGTTGTTGCCGGGGATTTAGTCACTGCCTGCCTGCTTCTGCTAAGAAAATGAGTTTTCCCGAAAGAAACCTTGTGTTTCCAGTTCTTAGTTGGAAGCTCACCCAGCGCCTCTCTTTAACTAAAGTGAAAGTCAAGGGGACCACTAGCCTCGATGTAAGGCCCTGAATATCCTTACAAAACGGGAGGCATGCAAGAGCTCCTTGAGGCCTTCAACGCTGTTCTGCTTTAGTTTAACGGTAGTAGCTTTCCAAGACTCCTAGGAACATTAGTTCAACACCCGTTTCGGTAACAGAACACTGCATAGAGCCAGGAAGCTCTGGTCCTCCGTGTATGCTGCGTGTCAACCTAGAAATTGGAGACTGATGGCACAAGGCTTGTTTAGCCATTAGGAAAGCTCCGTTCATGCGGCCTCGAAGATACCTGAATAGCATTGTTGTTGCCGGGGATTTAGTGACTGCCTGCCTGCTTCTGCGAAGAAAATGAGTTTTCCTGAAAGAAACCTTGTGCTTCCAGTTCCTAGTTGGAAGCTCACCCTGCTCTGCTCCATAATTAAATGAAAGTCAAGGGGAGCACTAGCCTCGATGTAAGGCCCTGAATATCCTTACAAAACGGGAGGTATGCAGCAGCTTCATAAGGCCTTGAACGCATTTCTGCTTTAGTTTAACGGTAGTAAGCTTTCCAAGACTCCTAGAGACCTTGCTTCAGCACACGTTTGGGTGTCAGAAAACTGCCTAGAGCCAGGAAGCTTTGGTCCTGCGTGTATGCCGCATATAAACTTACAAATTGGAGACTGATGGCACAAGGCTTGTTTGCCCATTCTGAAAGCTCCGTTCATGTGGCCTCGAATATACCTGAAAAGCATTGTTGTTGCCCGGGTTTTAGTCACTGCTGGCAGGGTTCTGAGAAGATATTGAGTTTTCCGGTAAGAAACCTTGAGCTTCCAGTTCCCAGTTGGAAGCTCACCCTGCTCGGCTCTATACCTAAAGTGAAAGTCAACGTGAGCCATAGCCTCGAAGGAAGGCCCTGATTTGTCTTGCCAAACGGGAGGCATGGAGGAGCTCCATGAGGCCTTCTTCACTGTTCTGCTTCAGTTTCACGATCGTAAGTTTTCAAGACTCTTAGGCACCTGCTAAAGCACCCGTTTCGGTAACAGTACACTGCATAGAGCCAGGAAGCTCTGGTCCTCCGTGTATGCTGCGTGTCAACCTAGAAATTAAGAGACTGATGGCACAAGGCTTGTTTTGCCAACAGGAAAGCTCCGTTCATGCGGCCTCGAAGATACCTGAAAAGCATTGTTGTTGCCAGGGATTTAGTCACTGCCTGCCTGCTTCTGCAAAGAAAATGAGTTTTCCTGAAAGAAACCTTGTGCTTCCAGTTCCTATTTGGAAGCTCACCCTGCTCTGCTCTGTTCCTAAAGTGAAAGTCAAAGTGAGCCCTGACCTAGAAGGAAGGCCCTTTTTTGCCTTGCCAAACGGGAGGTGTGGAGCAGCTCCATGAGGCCTTCTTCACTGTTCTGCTTCAGTTTCACGGTCGTAAGATTTTCAAGACGCTTAGGGACCTGCTACAGCACCCGTTTCCGTAACAGTACACTGCATAGAGCCAGGAAGCTCTGGTCCTCCGTGTATGCTGGGTGTCAACCTAGAAATTGGAGACTGATGGCACAAGGCTTGTTTTCCCATTAGGAAAGCTACGTTCATGCGGCCTCGAAGATACCTAAAAAGCATTGTTGTTGCCCGGGTTTTAGTCACTGCCGGCATGGTTCTGAGAAGATTTTGAGTTTTCCGGTAAGAAACCTTTTGCTTCCTGTTCCTATTTGGAAGCTCACCCTGCTCTGCTCTGTTCCTAAAGTGAAAGTCAAAGTGAGCCCTGACCTAGAAGGAAGGCCCTTTTTTGCCTTGCCAAACGGGAGGCGTGGAGCAGCTCCATGAGGCCTTCTTCACTGTTCTGCTTCAGTTTCACGGTCGTAAGATTTTCAAGACGCTTAGGGACCTGCTACAGCACCCGTTTCCGTAACAGTACACTGCATAGAGCCAGGAAGCTCTGGTCCTCCGTGTATGCTGGGTGTCAACCTAGAAATTAGGAAACTGATGGCACAAGGCTTGTTTTGCCAATAGGAAAGCTCCGTTCATGCGGCCTCGAAGATACCTGAAAAGCATTGTTGTTGCCAGGGATTTAGTCACTGCCTGCCTGCTTCTGCAAAGAAAATGAGTTTTCCTGAAAGAACCTTGTACTTCCAGTTCCTATTTGGAAGCTCACCCTGCTCTGCTCTGTTCCTAAAGTGAAAGTCAAAGTGAGTCCTGACCTAGAAGGAAGGCCCTTTTTTGCCTTGCCAAACGGGAGGCGTGGAGCAGCTCCATGAGGCCGTCTTCACTGTTCTGCTTCAGTTTCACGGTGGTAAGATTTTCAAGACTCTTAGGGACCTGCTACAGCACCCGTTTCCGTAACAGTACACTGCATAGAGCCAGGAAGCTCTGGTCCTCCGTGTATGCTGCGTGTCAACCTAGAAATTGGAGACTGATGGCACAAGTCTTGTTTTCCCATTAGGAAAGCTCCGTTCATGTGGCCTCGAAGATACCTGAAAAGCATTGTTGTTGCCGGGGATTTAGTCACTGCTTGCCTGCTTCTGCTAAGAAAATGACTTTTCCCGAAAGAAACGTGTGCTTCCAGTTCCTAGTTGGAAGCTCACCCTACTCTGCTGTATAACTAAAGTGAAAGTCAAGGGGAGCACTAGCCTCGATGTAAGGCCCTGAATATCCTTACAAAACGGGAAGCATGCAGCAGCTCCTTGAGGCCTTCAATGCTGTTCTGCTTTAGTTTAACGTTAGTAAGCTTTCCAAGACTCCTAGGAACCTTACTTCATCACCCGTTTCGGTAACAGAACAGTGCATAGAACCAGGAAGCTCTGGTCCTCCGTGTATGCTGCGTGTCAACCTAGAAATTGGAGACTGATGGCACAAGGCTTGTTTAGCCATTAGGAAATCTCCGTTCATGCGGCCTCGAAAATACCTGAATAGCATGGTTGTTGCCGGGGATTTAGTCACTGCCTGCCTGCTTCTGCCTAGACAATGAGTTTCCCTGAAAGAAACCTTGTGCTTCCAGTTCCTAGTTGGAAGCTCACCCTGCTGTGCTCCATAACTAAATGAAATTCAAGGGGAGCACTAGCCTCGATGTAAGGCCCTGAATATCCTTACAAAACGGGAGGTATGCAGCAGCTTCATGAGGCCTTGAACGCTGTTCTGCTTTAGTTTAACGGTAGTAAGCTTTCGAAGACTCCTAGAGACCTTGCTTCAGCACCCGTTTGGGTGTCAGAAAACTGCCTAGAGCCAGGAAGCTTTGGTCCTGCTTGTATGCCGCATGTGAACTTACAAATTGGAGACTGATGGCACAAGGCTTGTTTGCCCATTCTGAAAGCTCCGTTCATGCGGCCTCGAATATACCTGAAAAGCATTGTTGTTGCCCGGGTTTTAGTCACTGCCGGCATGGTTCTGAGAAGATATTGAGTTTTCCCGTAAGAAACCTTGTGCTTCCAGTTCCTATTTGGAAGCTCACCCTGCTCTGCTCTATACCTAAAGTGAAAGTCAACGTGAGCCCTGGCCTCGAAGGAAGGCCCTGATTTGCCTTGCCAAACGAGAGGCGTGGAGCAGCTCCATGAGGCCTTCTTCAGTGTTCTGCTTCAGTTTCACGGTAGTAAGCTTTTCAAGACTCTTAGGGACCTGCTACAGCACCCGTTTCGGTAACAGTACACTGCATAGAGCCAGGAAGCTCTGGTCCTCCGAGTATGCTGTGTGTCAACCTAGAAATTAGGAAACTGATGGCACAAGGCTTGTTTTGCCAATAGGAAAGCTCCGTTCATGCGGCCTCGAAGATACCTGAAAAGCATTGTTGTTGCCAGGGATTTAGTCACTGCCTGTCTGCTTCTGCAAAGAAAATGAGTTTTCCTGAAAGAAACCTTGTGCTTCCAGTTCCTATTTGGAAGCTCACCCTGCTCTGCTCTGTTCCTAAAGTGAAAGTCAAAGTGAGCCCTGACCTAGAAGGAAGGCCCTTTTTTGTCTTGCCAAACGGAAGGCGTGGAGCAGCTCCATGAGGCCTTCTTCACTGTTCTGCCTCAGTTTCACGGTCGTAAGATTTTCAAGACGCTTAGGGACCTGCTACAGCACCCGTTTCCGTAACAGTACACTACATAGAGCCAGGAAGCTCTGGTCCTCCGTGTATGCTGCGTGTTAACCTAGAAATTGGAGACTGATGGCACAAGGCTTGTTTTGCCAATAGGAAAGTTCCATTCATGCGGCCTTGAAGATACCTGAAAAGCATTGTTGTTGCCGGGGATTTAGTCACTGCCTGCATGCTTCTGCTAAGAAAATGGATTTTCCCGAAAGAAACCTTGTGCTTCCAGTTCCTAGTTGGAAGCTCACCCTACTCTGCTGTATAAGTAAAGTGAAAGTCAAGGGGAGCACTAGCCTCGATGTAAGGCCCTGAATATCCTTACAAAACGGGAAGCATGCAGCAGCTCCTTGAGGCCTTCAACGCTGTTCTGCTTTAGTTTAACGTTAGTAAGCTTTCCAAGACTCCTAGGAACCTTACTTCAACACCCGTTTCGGTAACAGAACAGTGCATAGAACCAGGAAGCTCTGGTCCTCCGTGTATGCTGTGTGTCAACCTAGAAATTGGAGACTGATGGCACAAGGCTTGTTTAGCCATTAGGAAAGCTCTGTTCATGCGGCCTCGAAAATACCTGAATAGCATTGTTGTTGCCGGGGATTTAGTCACTGCCTGCCTGCTTCTGCGAAGAAAATGAGTTTTCCTGAAAGAAACCTTGTGCTTCCAGTTCCTAGTTGGAAGCTCACCCTGCTCTGCTCCATAACTAAATGAAAGTCAAGGGGAGCACTAGCCTCGATGTAAGGCCCTGAATATCCTTACAAAACGGGAGGTATGTAGCAGCTTCATGAGGCCTTGAACGCTGTTCTGCTTTAGTTTAACGGTAGTAAGCTTTCCAAGACTCCTAGAGACCTTGCTTCAGCACCCGTTTGGGTGTCAGAAAACTGCCTAGAGCCAGGAAGCTTTGGTCCTGCGTGTATGCCGCATATGAACTTACAAATTGGAGACTGATGGCACAAGGCTTGTTTGCCCATTCTGAAAGCTCGGTTCATGGGGCCTCGAATATACCTGAAAAGCATTGTTCTTGCCCGGGTTTTAGTCACTGCCGGCATGGTTCTGAGAAGATATTGAGTTTTCCGGTAAGAAACCTTGTGCTTCCAGTTCCTATTTGGAAGCTCACCCTGCTCTGCTCTATACCTAAAGTGAAAGTCAACGTGAGCCCTGGCCTCGAAGGAAGGCCCTGATTGGCCTTGCCAAACGAGAGGCGTGGAGCAGCTCCATGAGGCCTTCTTCACTGTTCTGCTTCAGTTTCACGGTGGTAAGCTTTTCAAGACTCTTAGGGACCTGCTACAGCACCCGTTTCGGTAACAGTTCACTGCAAAGAGCCAGGAAGCTCTGGTCCTCCGTGTATGCTGCGTGTCAACCTAGAAATTGGAGACTGATGGCACAAGGCTTGTTTTCCCATTAGAAAAGCTCCGTTCATGCGGCCTCGAAGATACCTGAAAAGCACTGTTGTTGCCAGTGTTTAGGTCACTGCCGGCATGGTTCTGAGAAGATATTGAGTTTTCCGGTAAGAAACCTTGTGCTTCCAGTTCCTATTTGGAAGCTCACCCTGCTCTGCTCTATACCTAAAGTGAAAGTCAACGTGAACCCTGGCCTCGAAGGAAGGCCCTGATTTGCCTTGCCAAACGAGAGGCGTGGAGCAGCTCCATGAGGCCTTCTTCAGTGTTCTGCTTCAGTTTCACGGTAGTAAGCTTTTCAAGACTCTTAGGAACCTGCTACAGCACCCGTTTCGGTAACAGTACACTGCATAGAGCCAGGAAGCTCGGGTCCTCCGAGTATGCTGTGTGTCAACCTAGAAATTAGGAAACTGATGGCACAAGGCTTGTTTTGCCAATAGGAAAGCTCCGTTCATGCGGCCTCGAAGATACCTGAAAAGCATTGTTGTTGCCAGGGATTTAGTCACTGCCTGCCTGCTTCTGCAAAGAAAATGAGTTTTCCTGAAAGAAACCTTGTGCTTCCAGTTCCTATTTGGAAGCTCACCCTGCTCTGCTCTGTTCCTAAAGTGAAAGTCAAAGTGAGCCCTGACCTAGAAGGAAGGCCCTTTTCTGCCTTGCCAAACGGGAGGCGTGGAGCAGCTCCATGAGGCCTTCTTCACTGTTCTGCTTCAGTTTCACGGTCGTAAGATTTTCAAGACGCTTAGGGACCTGCTACAGCACCCGTTTCCGTAACAGTACACTGCATAGAGCCAGGAAGCTCTGGTACTCCGTGTATGCTGGGTGTCAACCTAGAAATTGGAGACTGATGGCACAAGGCTTGTTTTCCCATTAGGAAAGCTCCGTTCATGCGGCCTCGAAGATACCTGAAAAGCATTGTTGTTGCCGGGGATTTAGTCACTGCCTGCCTGCTTCTGCTAAGAAAATGACTTTTCCCGAAAGAAACCTTGTGCTTCCAGTTCCTAGTTGGAAGCTCACCCTACTCTGCTGTATAACTAAAGTGAAAGTCAAGGGGAGCACTAGCCTCGATGTAAGGCCCTGAATATCCTTACAAAACGGGAAGCATGCAGCAGCTCCTTGAGGCCTTCAACGCTGTTCTGCTTTAGTTTAACGTTAGTAAGCTTTCCAAACTCCTAGGAACCTTACTTCAACACCCGTTTCGGAAACAGAACAGTGCATAGAACCAGGAAGCTCTGGTCCTCCGTGTATGCTGCGTGTCAACCTAGAAATTGGAGACTGATGGCACAAGGCTTGTTTAGCCATTAGGAAAGCTCGGTTCATGCGGCCTCGAAAATATTTGAATAGCATTGTTGTTGCCGGGGATTTAGTCACTGCCTGCCTGCTTCTGCGAAGAAAATGAGTTTTCCTGAAAGAAACCTTGTGCTTCCAGATCCTAGTTGGAAGCTCACCCTGCTCTGCTCCGTAACTAAATGAAAGTCAAGGGGAGCACTAGCCTCGATGTAAGGCCCTGAATATCCTTACAAAACGGGAGGTATGCAGTAGCTTCATGAGGCCTTGAACGCTGCTCTGCTTTAGTTTAACGGTAGTAAGCTTTCCAAGACTCCTAGAGACCTTGCTTCAGCACACGTTTGGGTGTCAGAAAACTGCCTAGAGCCAGGAAGCTTTGGTCCTGCGTGTATGCCGCATATAAACTTACAAATTGGAGACTGATGGCACAAGGCTTGTTTGCCCATTCTGAAAGCTCCGTTCATGTGGCCTCGAATATACCTGAAAAGCATTGTTGTTGCCCGCGTTTTAGTCACTGCTGGCAGGGTTCTGAGAAGATATTGAGTTTTCCGGTAAGAAACCTTGAGCTTCCAGTTCCCAGTTGGAAGCTCACCCTGCTCGGCTCTATACCTAAAGTGAAAGTCAACGTGAGCCATAGCCTCGAAGGAAGGCCCTGATTTGTCTTGCCAAACGGGAGGCGTGGAGCAGCTCCATGAGGCCTTCTTCACTGTTCTGCTTCAGTTTCACGATCGTAAGTTTTCAAGACTCTTAGGCACCTGCTAAAGCACCCGTTTCGGTAACAGTACACTGCATAGAGCCAGGAAGCTCTGGTCCTCCGTGTATGCTGCGTGTCAACCTAGAAATTAAGAGACTGATGGCACAAGGCTTGTTTTGCCAATAGGAAAGCTCCGTTCATGCGGCCTCGAAGATACCTGAAAAGCATTGTTGTTGCCAGGGATTTAGTCACTGCCTGCCTGCTTCTACAAAGAAAATGAGTTTTCCTGAAAGAAACCTTGTGCTTCCAGTTCCTATTTGGAAGCTCACCCTGCTCTGCTCTGTTCCTAAAGTGAAAGTCAAAGTGAGCCCTGACCTAGAAGGAAGGCCCTTTTTTGCCTTGCCAAACGGGAGGTGTGGAGCAGCTCCATGAGGCCTTCTTCACTGTTCTGCTTCAGTTTCACGGTCGTAAGATTTTCAAGACGCTTAGGGACCTGCTACAGCACCCGTTTCCGTAACAGTACACTGCATAGAGCCAGGAAGCTCTGGTCCTCCGTGTATGCTGGGTGTCAACCTAGAAATTGGAGACTGATGGCACAAGGCTTGTTTTCCCATTAGGAAAGCTCCGTTCATGCGGCCTCGAAGATACCTAAAAAGCATTGTTGTTGCCCGGGTTTTAGTCACTGCCGGCATGGTTCTGAGAAGATTTTGAGTTTTCCGGTAAGAAACCTTGTGCTTCCTGTTCCTATTTGGAAGCTCACCCTGCTCTGCTCTGTTCCTAAAGTGAAAGTCAAAGTGAGCCCTGACCTAGAAGGAAGGCCCTTTTTTGCCTTGCCAAACGGGAGGCGTGGAGCAGCTCCAGGAGGCCTTCTTCACTGTTCTGCTTCAGTTTCACGGTCGTAAGATTTTCAAGACGCTTAGGGACCTGCTACAGCACCCGTTTCCGTAACAGTACACTGCATAGAGCCAGGAAGCTCTGGTCCTCCGTGTATGCTGGGTGTCAACCTAGAAATTAGGAAACTGATGGCACAAGGCTTGTTTTGCCAATAGGAAAGCTCCGTTCATGCGGCCTCGAAGATACCTGAAAAGCATTGTTGTTGCCAGGGATTTAGTCACTGCCTGCCTGCTTCTGCAAAGAAAATGAGTTTTCCTGAAAGAACCTTGTACTTCCAGTTCCTATTTGGAAGCTCACCCTGCTCTGCTCTGTTCCTAAAGTGAAAGTCAAAGTGAGTCCTGACCTAGAAGGAAGGCCCTTTTTTGCCTTGCCAAACGGGAGGCGTGGAGCAGCTCCATGAGGCCGTCTTCACTGTTCTGCTTCAGTTTCACGGTGGTAAGATTTTCAAGACTCTTAGGGACCTGCTACAGAACCCGTTTCCGTAACAGTACACTGCATAGAGCCAGGAAGCTCTGGTCCTCCGTGTATGCTGCGTGTCAACCTAGAAATTGGAGACTGATGGCACAAGTCTTGTTTTCCCATTAGGAAAGCTCCGTTCATGTGGCCTCGAAGATACCTGAAAAGCATTGTTGTTGCCGGGGATTTAGTCACTGCTTGCCTGCTTCTGGTAAGAAAATGACTTTTCCCGAAAGAAACGTGTGCTTCCAGTTCCTAGTTGGAAGCTCACCCTACTCTGCTGTATAACTAAAGTGAAAGTCAAGGGGAGCACTAGCCTCGATGTAAGGCCCTGAATATCCTTACAAAACGGGAAGCATGCAGCAGCTCCTTGAGGCCTTCAATGCTGTTCTGCTTTAGTTTAACGTTAGTAAGCTTTCCAAGACTCCTAGGAACCTTACTTCATCACCCGTTTCGGTAACAGAACAGTGCATAGAACCAGGAAGCTCTGGTTCTCCGTGTATGCTGCGTGTCAACCTAGAAATTGGAGACTGATGGCACAAGGCTTGTTTAGCCATTAGGAAATCTCCGTTCATGCGGCCTCGAAAATACCTGAATAGCATGGTTGTTGCCGGGGATTTAGTCACTGCCTGCCTGCTTCTGCCTAGACAATGAGTTTCCCTGAAAGAAACCTTGTGCTTCCAGTTCCTAGTTGGAAGCTCACCCTGCTGTGCTCCATAACTAAATGAAATTCAAGGGGAGCACTAGCCTCGATGTAAGGCCCTGAATATCCTTACAAAACGGGAGGTATGCAGCAGCTTCATGAGGCCTTGAACGCTGTTCTGCTTTAGTTTAACGGTAGTAAGCTTTCCAAGAATCCTAGAGACCTTGCTTCAGCACCCGTTTGGGTGTCAGAAAACTGCCTAGAGCCAGGAAGCTTTGGTCCTGCTTGTATGCCGCATATGAACTTACAAATTGGAGACTGATGGCACAAGGCTTGTTTGCCCATTCTGAAAGCTCCGTTCATGCGGCCTCGAATATACCTGAAAAGCATTGTTGTTGCCCGGGTTTTAGTCACTGCCGGCATGGTTCTGAGAAGATATTGAGTTTTCCGGTAAGAAACCTTGTGCTTCCAGTTCCTATTTGGAAGCTCACCCTGCTCTGCTCTATACCTAAAGTGAAAGTCAACGTGAGCCCTGGCCTCGAAGGAAGGCCCTTTTTGGCCTTGCCAAATGGGAGGCGTGGAACAGCTCCATGAGGCCTTCTTCACTGTTCTGCTTCAGTTTCACGGTCGTATGCTTCTCAAGACTCTTAGGGACCTGCTACAGCACCCGTTTCGGTAACAGTACACTGCATAGAGCCAGGAAGCTCTGGTCCTCAGTGTATGCTGCCTGTCAACCTAGAAATTAGGAAACTGATGGCACAAGGTTTGATTTGCCAATAGGAAAGCTCCGTTCATGCGGCCTCGAAGATACCTGAAAAGCATTGTTGTTGCCAGGGATTTAGTCACTGCCTGCCTGCTTCTGCAAAGAAAATGAGTTTTCCTGAAAGAAACCTTGTGCTTCCAGTTCCTATTTGGAAGCTCATCCTGCTCTGCTCTGTTCCTAAAGTGAAAGTCAAAGTGAGCCCTGACCTAGAAGGAAGGCCCTTTTTTGTATTGCCAAACGGAAGGCGTGGAGCAGCTCCATGAGGCCTTCTTCACTGTTCTGTCTCAGTTTCACGGTCGTAAGATTTTCAAGACGCTTAGGGACCTGCTACAGCACCCGTTTCCGTAACAGTACACTACATAGAGCCAGGAAGCTCTGGTCCTCCGTGTATGCTGCGTGTTAACCTAGAAATTGGAGACTGATGGCACAAGGCTTGTTTTGCCAATAGGAAAGTTCCATTCATGCGGCCTTGAAGATACCTGAAAAGCATTGTTGTTGCCGGGGATTTAGTCACTGCCTGCATGCTTCTGCTAAGAAAATGGATTTTCCCGAAAGAAACCTTGTGCTTCCAGTTCCTAGTTGGAAGCTCACCCTGCTCCTCTCTTTAACTAAAGTGAAAGTGAAGGGGACCACTAGCCTCGATGTAAGGCCCTGAATATCCTTACAAAACGGGAGGCATGCAAGAGCTCCTTGAGGCCTTCAACGCTGTTCTGCTTTAGTTTAACGGTAGTAGCTTTCCAAGACTCCTAGGAACATTAGTTCAACACTCGTTTCGGTAACAGAACACTGCATAGAGCAAGGAAGCTCTGGTCCTCCGTGTATGCTGCGTGTCAACCTAGAAATTGGAGACTGATGGCACAAGGCTTGTTTAGCCATTAGGAAAGCTCCGTTCATGCGGCCTCGAAGATACCTGAATAGCATTGTTGTTGCCGGGGATTTAGTCACTGCCTGCCTGCTTCTGCGAAGAAAATGAGTTTTCCTGAAAGAAACCTTGTGCTTCCAGTTCCTAGTGGAAGCTCACCCTGCTCTGCTCCATAACTAAATGAAAGTCAAGGGGAGCACTAGCCTCGATGTAAGGCCCTGAATATCCTGACAAAACGGGAGGTATGCAGCAGCTTCATGAGTCCTTGAACGCTGTTCTGCTTTAGTTTAACGGTAGTAAGCTTTCCAAGAATCCTAGAGACCTTGCTTCAGCACCCGTTTCGGTATCAGAAAACTGCCTAGAGACAGGAAGCTTTGGTCCTGCGTGTATGCCGCATATGAACTTACAAATTGGAGACTGATGGCACAAGGCTTGTTTTCCCATTCTGAAAGCTCCGTTCATGCGGCCTCGAATATACCTGAAAAGCATTGTTGTTGCCAGGGTTTTAGTCACTGCCGGCATGGTTCTGAGAAGATATTGAGTTTTCCGGTAAGAAACCTTGTGCTTCCAGTTCCTATTTGGAAGCTCACCCTGCTCTGCTCTATACCTAAAGTGAAAGTCAACGTGAGCCCTGGCCTCGAAGGAAGGCCCTGATTTGCCTTGCCAAACGAGAGGCGTGGAGCAGCTCCATGAGGCCTTCTTCAGTGTTCTGCTTCAGTTTCACGGTAGTAAGCTTTTCAAGACTCTTAGGGACCTGCTACAGCACCCGTTTCGGTAACAGTACACTGCATAGAGCCAGGAAGCTCGGGTCCTCCGAGTATGCTGTGTGTCAACCTAGAAATTAGGAAACTGATGGCACAAGGCTTGTTTTGCCAATAGGAAAGCTCCGTTCATGCGGCCTCGAAGATACCTGAAAAGCATTGTTGTTGCCAGGGATTTAGTCACTGCCTGCCTGCTTCTGCAAAGAAAATGAGTTTTCCTGAAAGAAACCTTGTGCTTCCAGTTCCTATTTGGAACCTCATCCTGCTCTGCTCTGTTCCTAAAGTGAAAGTCAAAGTGAGCCCTGACCTAGAAGGAAGGCCCTTTTTTGTCTTGCCAAACGGAAGGCGTGGAGCAGCTCCATGAGGCCTTCTTCACTGTTCTGCCTCAGTTTCACGGTCGTAAGATTTTCAAGACGCTTAGGGACCTGCTACAGCACCCGTTTCCGTAACAGTACACTACATAGAGCCAGGAAGCTCTGGTCCTCCGTGTATGCTGCGTGTTAACCTAGAAATTGGAGACTGATGGCACAAGGCTTGTTTTGCCAATAGGAAAGTTCCATTCATGCGGCCTTGAAGATACCTGAAAAGCATTGTTGTTGCCGGGGATTTAGTCACTGCCTGCATGCTTCTGCTAAGAAAATGGATTTTCCCGAAAGAAACCTTGTGCTTCCAGTTCCTAGTTGGAAGCTCACCCTACTCTGCTGTATAACTAAAGTGAAAGTCAAGGGGAGCACTAGCCTCTATGTAAGGCCCTGAATATCCTTACAAAACGGGAAGCATGCAGCAGCTCCTTGAGGCCTTCAACGCTGTTCTGCTTTAGTTTAACGTTAGTAAGCTTTCCAAGACTCCTAGGAACCTTACTTCAACACCCGTTTCGGTAACAGAACAGTGCATAGAACCAGGAAGCTCTGGTCCTCCGTGTATGCTGTGTGTCAACCTAGAAATTGGAGACTGATGGCACAAGGCTTGTTTAGCCATTAGGAAAGCTCGGTTCATGCGGCCTCGAAAATATTTGAATAGCATTGTTGTTGCCGGGGATTTAGTCACTGCCTGCCTGCTTCTGCGAAGAAAATGAGTTTTCCTGAAAGAAACCTTGTGCTTCCAGTTCCTAGTTGGAAGCTCACCCTGCTCTGCTCCATAACTAAATGAAAGTCAAGGGGAGCACTAGCCTCGATGTAAGGCCCTGAATATCCTTACAAAACGGGAGGTATGCAGCAGCTTCATGAGGCCTTGAACGCTGTTCTGCTTTAGTTTAACGGTAGTAAGCTTTCCAAGACTCCTAGAGACCTTGCTTCAGCACCCGTTTGGGTGTCAGAAAACTGCCTAGAGCCAGGAAGCTTTGGTCCTGCGTGTATGCCGCATATGAACTTACAAATTGGAGACTGATGGCACAAGGCTTGTTTGCCCATTCTGAAAGCTCGGTTCATGGGGCCTCGAATATACCTGAAAAGCATTGTTCTTGCCCGGGTTTTAGTCACTGCCGGCATGGTTCTGAGAAGATATTGAGTTTTCCGGTAAGAAACCTTGTGCTTCCAGTTCCTATTTGGAAGCTCACCCTGCTCTGTTCTATACCTAAAGTGAAAGTCAACGTGAGCCCTGGCCTCGAAGGAAGGCCCTGATTGGCCTTGCCAAACGAGAGGCGTGGAGCAGCTCCATGAGGCCTTCTTCACTGTTCTGCTTCAGTTTCACGGTGGTAAGCTTTTCAAGACTCTTAGGGACCTGCTACAGCACCCGTTTCGGTAACAGTTCACTGCAAAGAGCCAGGAAGCTCTGGTCCTCCGTGTATGCTGCGTGTCAACCTAGAAATTGGAGACTGATGGCACAAGGCTTGTTTTCCCATTAGAAAAGCTCCGTTCATGCGGCCTCGAAGATACCTGAAAAGCACTGTTGTTGCCAGGGTTTAGGTCACTGCCGGCATGGTTCTGAGAAGATATTGAGTTTTCCGGTAAGAAACCTTGTGCTTCCAGTTCCTATTTGGAAGCTCACCCTGCTCTGCTCTATACCTAAAGTGAAAGTCAACGTGAGCCCTGGCCTCGAAGGAAGGCCCTGATTTGCCTTGCCAAACGAGAGGCGTGGAGCAGCTCCATGAGGCCTTCTTCAGTGTTCTGCTTCAGTTTCACGGTAGTAAGCTTTTCAAGACTCTTAGGAACCTGCTACAGCACCCGTTTCGGTAACAGTACACTGCATAGAGCCAGGAAGCTCGGGTCCTCCGAGTATGCTGTGTGTCAACCTAGAAATTAGGAAACTGATGGCACAAGGCTTGTTTTGCCAATAGGAAAGCTCCGTTCATGCGGCCTCGAAGATACCTGAAAAGCATTGTTGTTGCCAGGGATTTAGTCACTGCCTGCCTGCTTCTGCAAAGAAAATGAGTTTTCCTGAAAGAAACCTTGTGCTTCCAGTTCCTATTTGGAAGCTCACCCTGCTCTGCTCTGTTCCTAAAGTGAAAGTCAAAGTGAGCCCTGACCTAGAAGGAAGGCCCTTTTTTGCCTTGCCAAACGGGAGGCGTGGAGCAGCTCCATGAGGCCTTCTTCACTGTTCTGCTTCAGTTTCACGGTCGTAAGATTTTCAAGACGCTTAGGGACCTGCTACAGCACCCGTTTCCGTAACAGTACACTGCATAGAGCCAGGAAGCTCTGGTACTCCGTGTATGCTGGGTGTCAACCTAGAAATTGGAGACTGATGGCACAAGGCTTGTTTTCCCATTAGGAAAGCTCCGTTCATGCGGCCTCGAAGATACCTGAAAAGCATTGTTGTTGCCGGGGATTTAGTCACTGCCTGCCTGCTTCTGCTAAGAAAATGACTTTTCCCGAAAGAAACCTTGTGCTTCCAGTTCCTAGTTGGAAGCTCACCCTCCTCTGCTGTATAACTAAAGTGAAAGTCAAGGGGAGCACAAGCCTCGATGTAAGGCCCTGAATATCCTTACAAAACGGGAAGCATGCAGCAGCTCCTTGAGGCCTTCAACGCTGTTCTGCTTTAGTTTAACGTTAGTAAGCTTTCCAAACTCCTAGGAACCTTACTTCAACACCCGTTTCGGAAACAGAACAGTGCATAGAACCAGGAAGCTCTGGTCCTCCGTGTATGCTGCGTGTCAACCTAGAAATTGGAGACTGATGGCACAAGGCTTGTTTAGCCATTAGGAAAGCTCGGTTCATGCGGCCTCGAAAATATTTGAATAGCATTGTTGTTGCCGGGGATTTAGTCACTGCCTGCCTGCTTCTGCGAAGAAAATGAGTTTTCCTGAAAGAAACCTTGTGCTTCCAGATCCTAGTTGGAAGCTCACCCTGCTCTGCTCCGTAACTAAATGAAAGTCAAGGGGAGCACTAGCCTCGATGTAAGGCCCTGAATATCCTTACAAAACGGGAGGTATGCAGCAGCTTCATGAGGCCTTGAACGCTGCTCTGCTTTAGTTTAACGGTAGTAAGCTTTCCAAGACTCCTAGAGACCTTGCTTCAGCACCCGTTTGGGTGTCAGAAAACTGCCTAGAGCCAGGAAGCTTTGGTCCTGCGTGTATGCCGCATATGAACTTACAAATTGGAGACTGATGGCACAAGGCTTGTTTTCCCATTCTGAAAGCTCCGTTCATGCGGCCTCGAATATACCTGAAAAGCATTGTTGTTGCCAGGGTTTTAGTCACTGCCGGCATGGTTCTGAGAA
The DNA here is from genome assembly GCF_965194825.1 of Balaenoptera physalus. Taxonomy (NCBI): domain Eukaryota; kingdom Metazoa; phylum Chordata; class Mammalia; order Artiodactyla; family Balaenopteridae; genus Balaenoptera; species Balaenoptera physalus. Next base: position 54,412 of record NW_028124473.1, read on the forward strand.
GATATTGAGTTTTCCGGTAAGAAACCTTGTGCTTCCAGTTCCTATTTGGAAGCTCACCCTGCTCTGCTCTATACCTAAAGTGAAAGTCAACGTGAGCCCTGGCCTCGAAGGAAGGCCCTGATTTGCCTTGCCAAACGAGAGGCGTGGAGCAGCTCCATGAGGCCTTCTTCAGTGTTCTGCTTCAGTTTCACGGTAGTAAGCTTTTCAAGACTCTTAGGGACCTGCTACAGCACTCGTTTCGGTAACAGTACACTGCATAGAGCCAGGAAGCTCTGGTCCTCCGAGTATGCTGTGTGTCAACCTAGAAATTAGGAAACTGATGGCACAAGGCTTGTTTTGCCAATAGGAAAGCTCCGTTCATGCGGCCTCGAAGATACCTGAAAAGCATTGTTGTTGCCAGGGATTTAGTCACTGCCTGCCTGCTTCTGCAAAGAAAATGAGTTTTCCTGAAAGAAACCTTGTGCTTCCAGTTCCTATTTGGAAGCTCACCCTGCTCTGCTCTGTTCCTAAAGTGAAAGTCAAAGTGAGCCCTGACCTAGAAGGAAGGCCCTTTTTTGTCTTGCCAAACGGAAGGCGTGGAGCAGCTCCATGAGGCCTTCTTCACTGTTCTGCCTCAGTTTCACGGTCGTAAGATTTTCAAGACGCTTAGGGACCTGCTACAGCACCCGTTTCCGTAACAGTACACTACATAGAGCCAGGAAGCTCTGGTCCTCCGTGTATGCTGCGTGTTAACCTAGAAATTGGAGACTGATGGCACAAGGCTTGTTTTGCCAATAGGAAAGTTCCATTCATGCGGCCTTGAAGATACCTGAAAAGCATTGTTGTTGCCGGGGATTTAGTCACTGCCTGCATGCTTCTGCTAAGAAAATGGATTTTCCCGAAAGAAACCTTGTGCTTCCAGTTCCTAGTTGGAAGCTCACCCTACTCTGCTGTATAACTAAAGTGAAAGTCAAGGGGAGCACTAGCCTCGATGTAAGGCCCTGAATATCCTTACAAAACGGGAAGCATGCAGCAGCTCCTTGAGGCCTTCAACGCTGTTCTGCTTTAGTTTAACGTTAGTAAGTTTTCCAAGACTCCTAGGAACCTTACTTCAACACCCGTTTCGGTAACAGAACAGTGCATAGAACCAGGAAGCTCTGGTCCTCCGTGTATGCTGTGTGTCAACCTAGAAATTGGAGACTGATGGCACAAGGCTTGTTTAGCCATTAGGAAAGCTCTGTTCATGCGGCCTCGAAAATACCTGAATAGCATTGTTGTTGCCGGGGATTTAGTCACTGCCTGCCTGCTTCTGCGAAGAAAATGAGTTTTCCTGAAAGAAACCTTGTGCTTCCAGTTCCTAGTTGGAAGCTCACCCTGCTCTGCTCCATAACTAAATGAAAGTCAAGGGGAGCACTAGCCTCGATGTAAGGCCCTGAATATCCTTACAAAACGGGAGGTATGCAGCAGCTTCATGAGGCCTTGAACGCTGTTCTGCTTTAGTTTAACGGTAGTAAGCTTTCCAAGACTCCTAGAGACCTTGCTTCAGCACCCGTTTGGGTGTCAGAAAACTGCCTAGAGCCAGGAAGCTTTGGTCCTGCGTGTATGCCGCATATGAACTTACAAATTGGAGACTGATGGCACAAGGCTTGTTTGCCCATTCTGAAAGCTCGGTTCATGGGGCCTCGAATATACCTGAAAAGCATTGTTCTTGCCCGGGTTTTAGTCACTGCCGGCATGGTTCTGAGAAGATATTGAGTTTTCCGGTAAGAAACCTTGTGCTTCCAGTTCCTATTTGGAAGCTCACCCTGCTCTGCTCTATACCTAAAGTGAAAGTCAACGTGAGCCCTTGCCTCGAAGGAAGGCCCTGATTGGCCTTGCCAAACGAGAGGCGTGGAGCAGCTCCATGAGGCCTTCTTCACTGTTCTGCTTCAGTTTCACGGTGGTAAGCTTTTCAAGACTCTTAGGGACCTGCTACAGCACCCGTTTCGGTAACAGTTCACTGCAAAGAGCCAGGAAGCTCTGGTCCTCCGTGTATGCTGCGTGTCAACCTAGAAATTGGAGACTGATGGCACAAGGCTTGTTTTCCCATTAGAAAAGCTCCGTTCATGCGGCCTCGAAGATACCTGAAAAGCACTGTTGTTGCCAGGGTTTAGGTCACTGCCGGCATGGTTCTGAGAAGATATTGAGTTTTCCGGTAAGAAACCTTGTGCTTCCAGTTCCTATTTGGAAGCTCACCCTGCTCTGCTCTATACCTAAAGTGAAAGTCAACGTGAGCCCTGGCCTCGAAGGAAGGCCCTGATTTGCCTTGCCAAACGAGAGGCGTGGAGCAGCTCCATGAGGCCTTCTTCAGTGTTCTGCTTCAGTTTCACGGTAGTAAGCTTTTCAAGACTCTTAGGAACCTGCTACAGCACCCGTTTCGGTAACAGTACACTGCATAGAGCCAGGAAGCTCGGGTCCTCCGAGTATGCTGTGTGTCAACCTAGAAATTAGGAAACTGATGGCACAAGGCTTGTTTTGCCAATAGGAAAGCTCCGTTCATGCGGCCTCGAAGATACCTGAAAAGCATTGTTGTTGCCAGGGATTTAGTCACTGCCTGCCTGCTTCTGCAAAGAAAATGAGTTTTCCTGAAAGAAACCTTGTGCTTCCAGTTCCTATTTGGAAGCTCACCCTGCTCTGCTCTGTTCCTAAAGTGAAAGTCAAAGTGAGCCCGGACCTAGAAGGAAGGCCCTTTTTTGCCTTGCCAAACGGGAGGCTTGGAGCAGCTCCATGAGGCCTTCTTCACTGTTCTGCTTCAGTTTCACGGTCGTAAGATTTTCAAGACGCTTAGGGACGAGCTACAGCACCCGTTTCGGTAACAGTTCACTGCAAAGAACCAAGAAGCTCTGGTCCTCCGTGTATGCTGCGTGTCAACCTAGAAATTGGAGACTGATGGCACAAGGCTTGTTTTCCCATTAGGAAAGCTCCGTTCATGCGGCCTCGAAGATACCTGAAAAGCATTGTTGTTGCCGGGGAATTAGTCACTGCCTGCCTGCTTCTGCTAAGAAAATGACTTTTCCCGAAAGAAACCTTGTGCTTCCAGTTCCTAGTTGGAAGCTCACCCTACTCTGCTGTATAACTAAAGTGAAAGTCAAGGGGAGCACTAGCCTCGATGTAAGGCCCTGAATATCCTTACAAAACGGGAAGCATGCAGCAGCTCCTTGAGGCCTTCAACGCTGTTCTGCTTTAGTTTAACGTTAGTAAGCTTTCCAAGACTCCTAGGAACCTTACTTCAACACCCGTTTCGGTAACAGAACAGTGCATAGAACCAGGAAGCTCTGGTCCTCCGTGTATGCTGCGTGTCAACATAGAAATTGGAGACTGATGGCACAAGGCTTGTTTAGCCATTAGGAAAGTTCCGTTCATGCGGCCTCGAAGATACCTGAATAGCATTGTTTTTTCCGGGGATTTAGTCACTGCCTGCCTGCTTCTGCGAAGAAAATGAGTTTTCCTGAAAGAAACCTTGTGCTTCCAGTTCCTATTTGGAAGCTCACCCTGCTCTGCTCTGTTCCTAAAGTGAAAGTCAAAGTTAGCCCTGACCTAGAAGAAGGCCCTTTTTTGCCTTGCCAAACGGGAGGCGTGGAGCAGCTCCATGAGGCCTTCTTCACTGTTCTGCTTCAGTTTCACGGTCGTAAGATTTTCAAGACGCTTAGGGACCTGCTACAGCACGCGTTTCCGTAACAGTACACTGCATAGAGCCAGGAAGCTCTGGTCCTCCGTGTATGCTGGGTGTCAACCTAGAAATTGGAGACTGATGGCACAAGGCTTGTTTTCACATTAGGAAAGCTCCGTTCATGCGGCCTCGAAGATACCTGAAAAGCATTGTTGTTGCCGGGGATTTAGTCACTGCCTGCCTGCTTCTGCGAAGAAAATGAGTTTTCCTGAAAGAAACCTTGTGCTTCCAGATCCTAGTTGGAAGCTCACCCTGCTCTGCTCCGTAACTAAATGAAAGTCAAGGGGAGCACTAGCCTCGATGTAAGGCCCTGAATATCCTTACAAAACGGGAGGTATGCAGCAGCTTCATGAGGCCTTGAACGCTTTTCTGCTTTAGTTTAACGGTAGTAAGCTTTCCAAGACTCCTAGAGACCTTGCTTCAGCACCCGTTTGGGTGTCAGAAAACTGCCTAGAGCCAGGAAGCTGTGGTCCTGCGTGTATGCCGCATATGAACTTACAAATTGGAGACTGATCGCACAAGGCTTGTTTGCCCATTCTGAAAGCTCCGTTCATGCGGCCTCGAATATACCTGAAAACCATTGTTCTTGCCCGGGTTTTAGTCACTGCCGGCATGGTTCTGAGAAGATATTGAGTTTTCCGGTAAGAAACCTTGTGCTTCCAGTTCCTATTTGGAAGCTCAACCTGCTCTGCTCTATACCAAAAGTGAAAGTCAACGTGAGCCCTGGCCTTGAAGGAAGGCCCTGATTTGCCTTGCCAAACGAGAGGCGTGGAGCAGCTCCATGAGGCCTTCTTCACTGTTCTGCTTCAGTTTCACGGTGGTAAGCTTTTCAAGACTCTTAGGGACATGCTACAGCACCCGTTTCGGTAACAGTTCACTGCAAAGAGCCAGGAAGCTCTGGTCCTCCGTGTATGCTGCGTGTCAACCTAGAAATTGGAGACTGATGGCACAAGGCTTGTTTTCCCATTAGGAAAGCTCCGTTCATGCGGCCTCGAAGATACCTGAAAAGCATTGTTGTTGCCGGGGATTTAGTCACTGCCTGCCTGCTTCTGCTAAGAAAATGACTTTTCCCGAAAGAAACCTTGTGCTTCCAGTTCCTAGTTGGAAGCTCACCCTACTCTGCTGTATAACTAAAGTGAAAGTCAAGGGAGCACTAGCCTCGATGTAAGGCCCTGAATATCCTTACAAAACGGGAAGCATGCAGCAGCTCCTTGAGGCCTTCAACGCTGTTCTGCTTTAGTTTAACGGTAGTAAGCTTTCCAAGACTCCTAGAGACCTTGCTTCAGCACCCGTTTGGGTGTCAGAAAACTGCCTAGAGCCAGGAAGCTGTGGTCCTGCGTGTATGCCGCATATGAACTTACAAATTGGAGACTGATCGCACAAGGCTTGTTTGCCCATTCTGAAAGCTCCGTTCATGCGGCCTCGAATATACCTGAAAAGCATTGTTCTTGCCCGGGTTTTAGTCACTGTCGGCATGGTTCTGAGAAGATATTGAGTTTTCCGGTAAGAAACCTTGTGCTTCCAGTTCCTATTTGGAAGCTCACCCTCCTCTGCTCTATACCTAAAGTGAAAGTCAACGTGCGTCCTGACCTAGAAGGAAGGCCCTTTTTGGCCTTGCCAAACGGGAGGCGTGGAACAGCTCCATGAGGCCTTCTTCACTGTTCTGCTTCAGTTTCACGGTCGTAAGCTTCTCAAGACTCTTAGGGACCTGCTACAGCACCCGTTTCGGTAACAGTACACTGCATAGAGCCAGGAAGCTCTGGTCCTCCGAGTATGCTGTGTGTCAACCTAGAAATTAGGAAACTGATGGCACAAGGCTTGTTTTGCCAATAGGAAAGCTCCGTTCATGCGGCCTCGAAGATACCTGAAAAGCATTGTTGTTGCCAGGGATTTAGTCACTGCCTGCCTGCTTCTGCAAAGAAAATGAGTTTTCCTGAAAGAAACCTTGTGCTTCCAGTTCCTATTTGGAAGCTCACCCTGCTCTGCTCTGTTCCTAAAGTGAAAGTCAAAGTGAGCCCTGACCTAGAAGGAAGGCCCTTTTTTGCCTTGCCAAACGGGAGGCGTGGAGCAGCTCCATGAGGCCTTCGTCACTGTTCTGCTTCAGTTTTACGGTCGTAAGATTTTTCAAGACGCTTAGGGACGTGCTACAGCACGCGTTTCCGTAACAGTACACTGCATAGGGCCAGGAAGCTCTCGTCCTCCGTGTATGCTGGGTGTCAACCTAGAAATTGGAGACTGATGGCACAAGGCTTCTTTTCCCATTAGGAAAGCAACGTTCATGCGGCCTCGAAGATACCTGAAAAGCATTGTTGTTGCCGGGGATTTAGTCACTGCCTGCCTGCTTCTGCTAAGAAAATGACTTTTCCCGAAAGAAACCTTGTGCTTCCAGTTCCTAGTTGGAAGCTCACCCTACTCTGCTGTATAACTAAAGTGAAAGTCAAGGGGAGCACTAGCCTCGATGTAAGGCCCTGAATATCCTTACAAAACGGGAAGCATGCAGCAGCTCCTTGAGGCCTTCAACGCTGTTCTGCTTTAGTTTAACGTTAGTAAGCTTTCCAAGACTCCTAGGAACCTTACTTCAACGCCCCTTTCGGTAACAGAACAGTGCATAGAACCAGGAAGCTCTGGTCCTCCGTGTATGCTGCGTGTCAACCTAGAAATTGGAGACTGATGGCACAAGGCTTGTTTAGCCATTAGGAAATCTCCGTTCATGCGGCCTCGAAAATACCTGAATAGCATGGTTGTTGCCGGGGATTTAGTCACTGCCTGCCTGCTTCTGCCTAGACAATGAGTTTCCCTGAAAGAAACCTTGTGCTTCCAGTTCCTAGTTGGAAGCTCACCCTGCTCTGCTCCGTAACAAAATGAAAGTCAAGGGGAGCACTAGCCTCGATGTAAGGCCCTGAATATCCTTACAAAACGGGAGGTATGCAGCAGCTTCATGAGGCCTTGAACGCTGTTCTGCTTTAGTTTAACGGTAGTAAGCTTTCCAAGACTCCTAGAGACCTTGCTTCAGCACCCGTTTGGGTGTCAGAAAACTGCCTAGAGCCAGGAAGCTGTGGTCCTGCGTGTATGCCGCATATGAACTTACAAATTGGAGACTGATCGCACAAGGCTTCTTTGCCCATTCTGAAAGCTCCGTTCATGCGGCCTCGAATATACCTGAAAAGCATTGTTCTTGCCCGGGTTTTAGTCACTGCCGGCATGGTTCTGAGAAGATATTGAGTTTTCCGGTAAGAAACCTTGTGCTTCCAGTTCCTATTTGGAAGCTCACCCTGCTCTGCTCTATACCTAAAGTGAAAGTCAACGTGAGTCCTGACCTAGAAGGAAGGCCCTTTTTGGCCTTGCCAAACGGGAGGCGTGGAACAGCTCCATGAGGCCTTCTTCACTGTTCTGCTTCAGTTTCACGGTCGTAAGCTTCTCAAGACTCTTAGGGACCTGCTACAGCACCCGTTTCGGTAACAGTACACTGCATAGAGCCAGGAAGCTCTGGTCCTCCGAGTATGCTGTGTGTCAACCTAGAAATTAGGAAACTGATGGCACAAGGCTTGTTTTGCCAATAGGAAAGCTCCGTTCATGCGGCCTCGAAGATACCTGAAAAGCATTGTTGTTGCCAGGGATTTAGTCACTGCCTGCCTGCTTCTGCAAAGAAAATGAGTTTTCCTGAAAGAAACCTTGTGCTTCCAGTTCCTATTTGGAAGCTCACCCTGCTCTGCTCTGTTCCTAAATTGAAAGTCAAAGTGAGCCCGGACCTAGAAGGAAGGCCCTTTTTTGCCTTGCCAAACGGGAGGCGTGGAACAGCTCCATGAGACCTTCTTCACTGTTCTGCTTCAGTTTCACGGTCGTAAGATTTTCAAGACGCTTAGGGACGTGCTACAAAACCCGTTTCGGTAACAGTTCACTGCAAAGAGCCAGGAAGCTCTGGTCCTCCGTGTATGCTGCGTGTCAACCTAGAAATTGGAGACTGATGGCACAAGGCTTGTTTTCCCATTAGGAAAGCTCCGTTCATGCGGCCTCGAAGTTACCTGAAAAGCATTGTTGTTGCCGGGGATATA